>NC_083406.1:87370163-87572663 GCF_020745735.1 Hemiscyllium ocellatum | reverse complement strand
AAAAGCCACAGCCAGAAAATGTCAACTTATACATGTCACAATGTTAGTGGTCGGACACTAATTTAACGTGTGCGCTTGTGAAATTCGGATCTGGATAATCTTCTCCCACTAGGACTTTATTTATATATTTAAAAAAAATATGAAAAGTCTGATTCTTAAAATGATGAGATAGAAAGACTATGGTAGCCTGGAGCGTATTGCGCTGGATCACTGGGTATCAAACAGATGTTCAAGGAGTGACAGACAAGTCTCTGTCGTCTTTTCCTGATGATGAAGGTGACATGGGCAACTCCTCTTCTTCCTCGGTACAATGGGTGGATGACAGAGAGCTACACTTGCAATTGGAGGTTGTGCGGGGCGCGCTGCCGCTTTTGCCTTCCTTTTTATGCTTGACCCGACGGTTTTGAAACCAGATTTTCACTTGTTTCTCAGACAGGTTCAGGTAGGTGGCGATTTCGATCCTGCGGAGACGGGACAGATACATGTTGGAGGCGAATTCCCTCTCCAACTCTAGCAGTTGGGTGCTGGTGAACGCCGTGCGCATCCTCTTGCTGCTCTGTAGCTGGCTGGAGCTGGTCTCTGTAGCTGGAAAACGTGAAAGGAGTAGATGTGAAATTGTACACTGTTATTCCTTTTCCAAACAAAACAAATCTTGAGGTGGCAAATTTGTTTTTGAATATCAAATATCTCTACAAATGGCATATTCAGAATACTTGAATTGTTGTTGAAATGTTAATTTCATCATTAACTTTTCCAAATTTAAAATAGCAATGTTGCACCCTTCATTCCATAACTATCAGAACGCTTGGACATCGGGATTTTTAATGCAGGTTATATCCATAAAGATTAAGGATTACAAACCTTTCAATTTCGCTTGGAAAACATTCATAGTTTGGAGAAGTATTTACTAATTCAATAATAACTGAAATGCAACAGGACATTATTTTGTCAACAAACATGCACATCAGAGTGACATTGAAACCGTTAGCTCCTTTTCTGCTAGATTGGCAGGATTGCATTGGACCGTCCAACATCAACACACATCCAAACTGAAAGCCGTTGAATTTTGAATCACAATAAAGCAATGGCTAGCTGTAATATTCATTTGGAACGGGGAGACCATTGTGTTACTTACCAAGGGAAAGGCAGTGAAATTGTCTTGGATCTGTCATGGGGTAAGATGCTGAGTAGATGTTGGGTCCATGGTCCACAGTGACTCCGCTGGCTCTGTGGTGCCTGCTCAGTGCTGAGTGACAGTACTGTGGGCTGAAGGTGGGGAACTGCGCCTTCAGAAAAGGGATGCCAGGTGGGCCGGGGTGGAGCTGAGAGGCTGTAACACACAGGGGACAAACACATAGTAGCCCTGATTTCCGAGAATGACAGGATCCCGCAGAAAGAGCCAGAGAATGAGACGGGTGCACGGCGTAAGGCAGTAAAGGTGTGTTACTCTCAAACACTCCAGGGGATGTTTTCTCGTTCGAGTCCCGAACAATGAGCGAGTCCACGAGGAACGACCTGGGCATTTTCGGCAATTTTCTTTTTCTCCCCTGTCAGACGCCGCTGATATGTGAATGAAAGCAGACGATGACCAAGTTGTTGGGAGTTATCTGTGGTGCTGAAAGTGCGGAGCTGGCTCCTTAAATAGTTTGGGATTGAGGCTGCCATGTGACGATTACGCCACTAGCGGCAGAGTGGATCTCAATAGGCTTTTTGTGGCTTCTCGGTTTGGATTCACTGTGCACGCTTCGCTTTTATTTCACTTGTTAACTAAATGAACTGCACAATGTTCTCTCATTCTTCTCAACCCCACCCACACGCTCCCTGCCTTCCTCCAGCCCCTGGCTCCTGCTCCTCTTTCTCTGTCTTTTACTCTTATTCTCCATCCCGTTTCATCCTAACTCTGAATTTTTCTTTCTTGTCTATCACAATCTATGTTTTTCTTTTCTCTTTGCTGTTTATTATATCTCTGTATTTCCTGCAATGCATTTTATTTTGCATTGTTTTCCAACGTTTGTTTCCTCCCCTCAGCTTACTATCTATATCCTCTCGGGTTACAATACTGTTCTCGCTCCCTTATCCTGTACCAAAATATTCCACTGTCCCTGTTCTCTTCAGAGTCCAACATCTGTCTGAAATAGTGACCTTTTGGCCGATGTGTTAATGATCAGTTCATACTTTCCTTGTGTTTTATCAGCGTACCCCGAAATTTATTTATTCCCTTTGGACTGCATTGTTATTCCAAGAGGAACAGTGCACATTAGCAATAAAGACAACTGTTTCACTGATCGTTCAACAATAAGACGAATAAAATTGCATTTACAGAATTCTTGCAGATCCTTGAGAGGTAAACAAGCCCCCAGCTGCCGAGCAAAGGGCGTTTGAAGACAGATAATCCAACTCTGCAATTTGTAAAACTCTCATTGGGGCTTTCTTTGTACAACCGCAAAGTCACACACACACACGGGGGAAACAACTGTAATATTCACTGAACTTTGGAGACATGCGTGAACTGCTACTGGAGTTCGAAAGCGTCAGGGGAGGAACACTGCAATTTCAGCAGGTTTCAGATGCGATTTGTTCTCTGCTTAACAATAAATCCTTCTCCTGAAAAGCATGACGCCAAAGTATCTCGATGGGTATGTAGATCTGTTTAATCTGACTGCGGTTTAACAGGCATTGAAGCAGGCGATTCCCTGAAAACGCAGGTGCTCGTATTAAATGGCAATATGTTTTTTTTAATCAGAGAGACGCAACCATGCCTGCATGGCAACCTCACCATTTCATGTCTTTTTTTCCCCCTTTCAGGAAATTTTAGAAAAAGTACAGCTTGTGATGATGTTAAAGATCCTGTAGTTCGATTGAAAGCGCAGAACAGAGACGGTGCAGGTCTGAGTTACCGCCTGCTGTCAAATAACCAAATGTGCTGTTTCTACTGGGCGATGCTCATTTTCATTTTGAAATCCCGCTTCGTTATTTATGATCGTTTTTCATTCATCTAGCGAACTGGAAGTCTTTTCTCGCGGGCGCAAGCTACAATTATTAATATTCATCCGTACTTACTGTACATATATTTATAAAGATACAAAGCTCGCTCAAACTCTGCAACCATTTAAAGTATAAAGTTGTCTTCTTTGCCTTGTCATACAATTCGTAAAAGGCCAATTTCTTTTTATAACAGGAGGTTTAAACACATTTAATATTGAAGTGTTTGTTGTTTTGATCAGTAGGTGCATTGATGTCAGGTTTAAATTCAGTGGGGTATTTTGGGACAGTTTTTTTTATAAAATAAACAGGTTTTCAGATGCTGAACCTTCTTGATGCTCTTTATAGAAAGTGGTGAATGACAAAGGAGAGCGAATTAAAGTGTGTGACAGGAGAGAATAAGCAAACACAAAGAGAACTCTGTCACACATTGGCAGTAAATACTGGTGCTTTTGGAACAAGCGTCCCCCGCATGATTTGATTAAGTAATAATAAAACATTTTTTTCTATTTTAGAACCATTAGACAGAAAAGTGGCAAGAATAACACATTCTAATGTGCATTCAAACAATGCAATCTGTTGGGTGCTGGGTATTTGAGCCCGCAAAACATTAAGTTGCACCAATGTTTTATCGTTTAATTTCTCTGGTATAAGGATCTGGCGAAGTTTGAAACAATGAGTACATATTTCCGCAAGTTATGATTACACAAATTCTAATTAATAAGGAACTGTCCACTGAACTTACAAAATAAAACCCAATCTATCCGTGCTCCCAATTAGATATTTCCGTATGGAGCTCACCGGTAAACCTAAAACTGTCAATTCAAGAAAGCTGCAAAAATCATTTCTAACAACGTCTGGACCACTGAGGGTCAATAATGATAACATTCGCCACGCTGTTCCCCCTACTTTGCGCTGCCGTGCATTCACTGTCCCGCAATACAGTTCAACATCCTTCCCTTAGTGCTCAGGCACCCACTTCCCTCAGCCAACCAACTCCGCCTGCCGCGCACACAAACAGACCATTAGCTGTTCTACCATGACAGCCACACCCTCCGAACACCTCACAAGACTCACTGTCTCCTCCTTTAAGCAAAACGTAGCGCACGACAGTCGAAAGGAGGAAAAGTCTAGCAGCATATTTTCCGCCCCATTCAAGTGAATGGCCTGACTAGAATGAAAAGGGCTACGCCCTGGTCTCAGACAACGTTGGAAGCTATGCCTGGGCCAGCATATATTGCACATCCCTAGTTGTCCTTGAGAAGGTGGTGGTGAGCTTCCTTCTCGAACTGCCACAGCTAATTTGGTGTGGGTAGACCCACAACACTATTAGCGAGGGGGTTCCTGGATTTTTACCCAGCAATGCTGAACTAATGGTGAAGTATTTCCAACACAGGATGGTGAATGGTTTAAATCAGGATATGGTGATGTTCTCATGTATCTGCTGCACTTGTCCTTCTACAGGCAGTGGTGTGGGTTTAGACAATGTTGCTGAAGGACACTGGGTGAAATTCTGCAATGCATCTTGTAGATGGTGCACACTGCTGCGCCTATGCAAATAGTAATGGGAGTAGATGTTAGTGGTTATGGTGCAAATTATGTGGACTGCTTTGTACTGGATGCTGTCAAGCTTATTGAGTGTTACTGGAGCTGCACTCATTCAGGGAAGTGTGGATTATTCCACCACACTCCTGAAGTGAGCCTTGAGGATGGTGAATCGCTTTAGAGAGTGATGAGATGAGTTACTCATTGCTAGTATCTCATCTGATCTAGTAACCATTGTATTTCCATAGTTACTTCAGGTCAATTTCTTGTCAATGATAACCTGCAGGTTATTGATAATGGGGGATTCAGGGAAGGTAATGCCTTTGAATGTCAAAGGATGATGGTTGGATTTTCTCTATTTGGAGTTGGTCATTGCTTGGCATTTGTGTGGCACAAATGTTACTTGCCAACTGTTAGCCTAAAACTGGATATTGCCCAAGACATGCTGCAGTTGGATATAGGCTACTTCAGTATCTGATAAGTTTTGAATTGTTGCTGAATGCCCTCATGAAGAAACCCCACTACCCAATGGCCGAACACTTTAACTCCCCCTCCCACTCCCCCAAGGGCATGCAGGTCCTGGGCCTCCTCCATTGCCAAACCCTTACCACCCGCTGCCTGAAGGAAGGACTCCTTATCTTCCGCCTTGGGACCCTCTAAACACATGGGATCAATGGGATTTCATCTGTTTCCTCATTTCCCCTCCACCCACCTTATCCAAGATCCCATCTTCCAACTCGGCACTGCTCTCTTGACCTGTCCTACCTGTTCATCTTCCTTTCCATCTATCCACTCCACCCTCCTCTCCGACCTATCACCTTCGCTTACCTATTGCACTCTCAGATACCTTCCCCGCAGCCCTATCCCCTCCCATTTATCTGTCAGCCCTTGTAGCCCGCAAGTCTCATTCCTGATGAAAGGCTTATGCCCAAAATGTTGATTTTCCTGCTCCTTGGATGCTGCCTGACCAGCTGTGCCTTTCCAGCACCACACTCGATTCTGCAATTATTGGTGAATATCCTCATTTTTAAGCTTGTGATGGAAGTAAGAACATTGATGAAGCAGCTGAAGATAGTTGGTCCCAGGATACTAAGCTGAGCAACTCCAGCAGAGATATCCTGAAGCTGAGATGATGGAACTCCAAAAAACTACATCTTCCTTTGTGCGAAGTATGATTCCAATCAACTGAGAGTTCCCCCTGATTCCCATTGATTGTAGTTTTGTTAGGACTCCATGATGTCGCACTCACTTACTTGTGGACTTGATGTCAAGAGCATCACTCTGAACTCACCTTTGTAATTCAGCTCCTTTTTTTCTATTGTGAACTAATGCTGTAATGAAATCAAGAACTGCGTAGCCCTGGTGGATTCCAAACTGAACATCAGTTAGTCAGTTATCACTAAACAAGTGCTGCTTGATACCACTGTTGATGTTCCCTTCCATCATTCCATTGATGATTTAGAGTAGGCTGGGTGGCAACTGGCTAGATTGGATTTGTGCTATTTTGAATGTACAGGACATTTCTGGGTCAATTTTCCACATGGTCAGGTAGATGTCAATGTTGCAGCTGTACAGGAACAGCCTGGCTAGGAGCACAGCACATTGTGCAACACCAGTCTTTAGTATAATTGCGGGAATACTGTCAGGACCCAAAATCTTTGTGGTATCCAGTGACTTCAGTATTTCTTGATATAATGTAGAGTGAATCAAATTGGCTGAAAACTAGCATCTGTATTGTTGGTGATCTTCAGAGAAGACTGAGATACTTTTCCATTTGGCACTTGGAGCTGAAGATTGTTGCAACTCCTTTAGCCTTAACTTTTACATTGATATGCTAGGCTCTCCCATTATTGAGAATGGGAATGTTATGCAGTGCATCCTCCTTCTCCACTGAGTTTTTTGATTGTTCACTACCATTCATACCTGGATGTAACAAGGCTACAAACCTCAAATCTGATCATTTGTTGTGAAATAACTTAGCTGTCTATCACTTGCTGCTTATATTGTTTAGAATCAAGTAGTTGTCTTTTGTAGCTTCACCAGTTTGACGCTTCATTTTTAGGGATAAAATCATCATTTTGTGATGCAGGGAATCTGAAATAAAAAGAGAAAATGCTGGCTAGTAGCAGTTCTGTGAGGAGTTAGGGTCAAACTGTTAACTCTGTTTCTGACTCTATGGATTCTGCCAGACCTGCTGAGTTTCTCCAGCACCTTCATTGATTTCAGTTTTAGATATGTTGGGTCCCAGCATGTCCTCCTGTCGTCTTCATTGTAGCAGTATTGATACCCTGGCTTGATGGTAGTGTTAGAATGGGGGATATGCTGGGCCACGAGGTGGCAGATTTCATTTGAGTCTAATTCTGCTGCTACTGATAATCCATAGTGCCTCATGAATGCCAGACTGAGTTACAAGATCTGTTTGAAACCCATTCCATTTAGCACAATGTCAGTTTTACACACCTCTGGGATAATGATGGTATTATTTGGGATATTACCGGGGAGGTATGATGCAGTGAATATCACTATGTCATGCTGTTGCTTGACCTCTCTGTGGGTTACCTCTACTAAATTTGAAAATTACCCTCAGATTTTGGTAAGGAGGGCTTTGCAGGGCTATCAGACAGAGTTTGCCAATGGTGTTTGTTGTGTCTGTCCATGCCACTTGTTTTGTCTGGCTTCATTCATTTCTCTTTTATCAGTCAGATATAACTGAATGGTAGAACAAAATGGATAGTCCATTTCAGTGGATGGTTATGAATCAACCACACTGCTGTGGGTTTGGAGTCTGATGTAGACCAGACCAAGTAAGGAGAGCAGACTTTTTTCCCCAAAGGGCATTAGTGAATCAGATAGTTTTTTTACAGCAATTGACATTGATTTTATGCTCATCATTAGGGTTATTTTAATTCCAGATTTTATTGAGGTAAAATTCTAATAAGATTTGAACTCAGCTTTCCAGAACATTACCTCGGCATCTGAATTACTAGTCCACTGATAATACTATCATGCCATCACTTCCTCGCTTCAGTGATGTTGCCTGCTTCTATTGTTACCTACTCGATTCCAATTCTTAGACCTGCCTGTCAACTCCAGATGGGTTACTTTAATGCTTGATTAGCTGGATTCTATTCCTCCAATTCCAACAAACTCAATTTGTCTATGATTCTACTGCGCAAGTCCTTTCCCTGCTGTATGCCTACTCAATCTTCAATTACCGCTGAGGAAATCTACACTGGCTTCCCATGTCTCAACATATTAAATTTAAAACCTGTAAATTACACTATTTCTCTCTCTCATCCAGTGTCTGTAGTCTTCACAAGTCCCACATCAGCTCTGAAGAACTGTCATATTGGAGTCAAAATGTCAACTTCATTTTTGTTTCCACAGATGCTGCCAGACCTGTTGAGCTTCTCCAAACTCTCTCTTTGTTTTCACTTCCTGAACGTTCTGTTTCTCTGACTATAGCCTTCTATACATTCTTTCTCACCCCTACTATTAGTGGTAAAGTATTTAATCACTATGATTATTCTGATTGGAAATTCTTCCTTAAATCCCTGTACCTCTATTTGTCTCTTTCTGTCCATCTTCAAAAATCCTTTGTTATATTTGTCTCTCTTTGATCAAGTTAAGGACTACACCCACTTCATTTTTAAAGTTTTTTTGACCTGGTTTCCGAATGTTTTCCTTATGCTAACACTTTGGAATGTTTCCTTATCTTAAAGATATTGTGTAAACAGAAATTCCCAGGTAACATCAGGAATTGCAGGGAAACTTATAGAATCCTTGCAGTGTGGAAGCAGCCATTCAGCCCATTGAATCCACACTGACCCTCTGAAGAGGATCCCACCCAGAAACACTCCTCTACCTTATTCCTGTAACACTGCATTTCCCATGGCTAATCCACATAGCCTGTACATCTCTGGACACTACAGGCAATTTAGCATAGCGAATCCACCTAACCTGTACATCTTTGGAATGCGAGGGAAAACCAGAATTCCCATTGGAAACCCACACAGACACAAGGTAATGTGTAAACTAAACAAAGGCAGTCACCTGAGGGTGAATCGAACCCAGGTGTCTGGTGCTTAGAGGCAGCAGTGCTGACCATTGAGCCACCATGCCACCCCTAGGTAGCTTACTCTTTAGGCTGGCATTATAGTAGCTGTTAGAATAATCATAATTCTAAAGCTTTGAGTGATGAAGAAACAGGTCACTGGGTAAGACAATTAAGAAATGCACTAAAAGTCAATGTTGATGATAGACTTATTTATGGTATTACAAGAATATAGTGGTCCCATTGAGATTTTTTTAAAAGAGTATTATTATTTTGAGGTTAGGAATTATGCCAGTATTGGGCTTAGCTCAGAATAGAAGCATTTGTGCAGTTATGGTGTGATATTCAAAATGTCTTGATTTATTGTGTTTCCACTCTCTAATCTTCATAAGCTCAATTGCCTCTTACTCTACTGGAATGACAGAGTATTTTACACATTTTTAGTTTGATTCATTGGCGAATGTGAGCTTTCAAAGGGAAGTAAACATTCAATAGGGCTCTGAGCAGGCCCTAGGTCAAAGACCACATGAAATGGTTTGAAGAGGAGCAAGGACTTAATTCTTGATGTCTGGCCAATGTTGATCCCTCTGCCAACAATATGAAAAGAAATTACATTATCATTATCTTGTTGTTTGTGGGATCCTGAGCTTAAATTGGATGCTGCATTTCATATAGTATATCTAACCTGTAAAGTGTTTTGGGATGTCTTAGGACCATAAACAAGTGTTGTGGAAAAACAATTCTCTCTTTTCTTCCAAGTACTGGCTCATTTTACATCCACAGACAGCAATATAGACAGTAAGAACAGCAGGAGGCCATTTGGCCCTTCAAGCCCCCTCTTGCCATTCAATGTGATCAAGGCTGATTGTCCAACTCAGGTTCCTGTTGCTGATTTCTCCTCAAACTTTTTGATGCCTTTAATCCCAAGAACTATATCTATCACCTTCATGAAAACATTCAACATTTTGGCCTCAACAGCATTTTGTAGAAGATAATTCCTTAGGCTCACCACTCTCTGGGTGAAGAAATTTCCTATCTCAGTCCTAAGTGGCCTACCCCATATCCTTAGACTGTGACCCTGGTTCTGGATTCCCCAGTCATTGTAAAAATTCTTTCTGCATTTATTCTGTCTTGCCCTGTAACACCTTTATGCATTTCTGTGAGATTCCACCTTCATTCTTCAAAACTCCAGCATGTATATTCCTTACCAATATACTCTCTTTTCATACATCTGTCTTGCCATCCAAAGTATCAGACTGGAGAGCATTTGTTACACTCCCTCAATAGCCAGAACATCCTTCCTCAGATAAGGAGACCAAAATTGCACACTGCATTCCAGGTGTGGTCTCACCAATACTGTGCAATTGCACAAGACATCTATGCTCCTGTACTCGAATTCACTCACTATGAAGGCCAACCTACTGCTTGCCTTCTTCACCACCTGCTGCACCTGCATTCTTACTTTCACTTGTGTCCAAGGAAACCCAGGTCTTGTTGCACCTTCCCTTTTCTCAATCCATCAGCACGCAGATAATAATCTGCCTTCCTGTATTTGCTACCAAAACGCAGAAGCATAGATTTATCCACATTATAGGACAGGAGAAGGGTATCGGGCGAGTTGTTCATTCAGAAAGCTGGTGCAGCCATAATGGGCCAAATGGCCTCCTTCTGCACTGTAACAATTGAGATTCTGTGGCTTTTTTTTGTGGACATCAGATCCCTTCTAAAACTGAATAATGTAGATGATTCTCATTGCCATGGACAGCTGAAAAGAACAGACCAGCTGTAATAAGACAATTAGACACTGTGCTTTCCTAGAAATTAGGACAGACTAAGCTTGAATATTTGTGTTGTTTCCTTGTACATTTTTTTTGGATCAGATATCCATGTAGCTAACTAAAATTTCTGATGCTAACTAATACAAAGCTAATAAAATACTAATTAATGTCATCAAAACTCCTCCTAATGTGAACGACTTTGTTCCTGTTGTTCAAAGACATGATTTAGATTGATTGATTTTAACTGATGCACAGATTTAAAATGAGCACAACTGCTTGGAAACACAGGTGGAAACCTTTATATTGATTTCCACTCATATCTAATGTTGTGTTTGCATTTCATTCTGGTGCTGTGTCCCAAACCAGTTTGTTGTGTGCAATATTTTCTAAAAAAGTGACTGTTTATGGATTAGTACAGTTTATTAAGTTTATTCTACTTATTGAAATTCCCAACAGAATATTGTTTTTTTTATTAGCTCAGTTAAAATAATCATTCATAGTTTCCATTACCTGAGCGGTATATAGAAAATGTAGGTTTACAAAGTAAGCACATTTGAGGACGTTATACGATTTTGTTTAAAAATCTTTCTCCATTTCACTGGACAATTGCCATTTTTTAACCCCAACTTAAATGTAGCTCCATAGTGGGCAACTATTTTCCTCTTGGTGTTTTCCTAGCAAGAAAAGAAGGATTAGTGGATGGTTTCCAAGCAGCAACGCTGCCCACCTGTCAGTATTCGGCAGGCAAAGGACACAGAACATCAGTGCGTACTGTGGCTTAAATCTACAAGGAATACAGCAAAGATATTGTGATACATGCTGTAGGATAACCTGCAACCAAACTGTTTCACAGTGATTGCATAGCCAGTGGTTGTCAAAATCATTAGCACTCTTACTGAGCTCACGTTCAGCCTCAGAAACAACAGCAATATAAAGAAATCAACTATCCTGAAGTGCGTAAAACAAGTGACCAAGGTATTTTTTACTGAAGTAAATGGTTCACTATCATCAACTGATGGCTCCATGAAGGTTGTGATAGTTTACTGCACGCCTCACATAAATTGTCACCCCATATCATCAGAATTACAGATCATAAGCTGCATGAGATTCTTGTTTATTAAGCCAAGTTTGGACATTTAGAAGGTTAATGGTGCAATGTGAATAATAAGCATTGAATACAAGCTATATGTGAACATAACGTGATTATTAGAGCTATACGTCTAATCACACTCTATTAATAGTAATGATGAGTTTTACAACTTAGTTGATCCATTACAGTCAATAAACTTCTTGAGTTGCTTCTGGGTGTGAAGAATGATCCTAATTACATTCAGTGTTGTCACTATTCCTCATCTACTTGACCAAGTCTCCAGTGAATTTAAATGATGCGTTTAGAGCAATTAACTATCCTCTAAGTACTTTCTCCAACTGAATTTCAATGAACCTATTTAAGAAATGGGAAATTCTCTGGCATGCTGAATTGTTTCCAGCCAATGAATGTTAACAGAAATGGGGTGATTGATAAGTGGGACTTAGTATATCACAGGGTATGATTGACTGAGTTTTTTTTAATGAGTTGAACTTTATGGAGAAGGGAGTTTGGAAAATTGCCTTGGACATTGAAAAAAATGTTGTGTAGAGGTGGCTGATATATGGATTATGGAATGAATGGAAGTGGTGCCTACTGCAAAGATAACAGCAAATAATGTTGGGAAAAACTAGAAAGAAGCAAATGACGTGCAAATGAAGTAAGGTTGGTGTGGGAAAAAACTTATTCACACAGCAAGCAGTTTGGGTACAGAATTATTTGGAGATGCCGGTATTGGACTGGGGTGTACAAAGTTAAAAATCACACAACACCAGGTTATAGTCCAACAGGTTTAATTGGAAGCACACTAGCTTTCGGAGCGACGCTCCTTCATCAGGTGATTGTGACAATCACCTGATGAAGGAGTGTGCTCCGAAAGCTAGTGTACTTCCAATTAAACCTGTTGGACTATAACCTGGTGTTGTGTGATTTTTAACCAGGTACAGAATGCAATTATGCATTCCAGAGAGCATTGGATTTTTGGACGGAAATAATGTGGAAAGGTATGTAGAAAAAGGAGAATAACATTAAGTAATTATACTAGAGCAAGTATGGGCAAAATGGCATACTTCTGAACTGCAACAAATCTGTATATATAGAGCTTACAAGCACACAGAGTGCCAAGGATTTCACAGTCTATTCAACTTAAGTATCAGTTATGACTCAGTTGGTAGCATTTTTGTCTGAGTCAGAAGGTTGGGTATTAATGTTCCACTTGAGCACCAACAACATAGTATCCTGAGAGAGTGCTGATCTCTTTAGGGTGTTGCCGAGAGTGTGGTGCTGGAAAAGCACAACAGGTCAGGCAGCATCTGAAGAGCAGGAGAATTGACATTTCAGGCAAAAGCCCTTGCCAGAAATGTCGATCCTCCTGCTCCTTGGATGCTGCCTGACCTGCTGTGTTTTTCCAGCACCACACTCTTGACTTTAATCTCCAGCAGCTGCAGTCCTCATTTCACCCCTTTGAGATGTTGTCTGACATCTTATGGATGTAAAAAGCCTATGGCATTATTTTGAAAAGGGCAGTGGTAATTTTGACATCAGGAACCTGAGGGTAATAGCCCAAATAGCAGAAATTGTGTAGCTCCTGGTCCAAGGGTCAATTGAAGCCCAATTTTATCATGATGAAAATTTCCTCTCTCTTTCGGCTTTAAGTAAGAGTTAAAATTGAGCAGTATTAAGTCAGTTCCTCGTGGGCACAGGACCACAATAAAAACACCCCTCTAATAAAGTACAAAGTGATACAAACTGATCATCTTACTGAAAAATGGCTGCAATAGATTTTGAAAATTTCAGTTTTACAAAGAGTCATAGATTCACGAAGCACAAAACTGACCTTTCGGTCCAATTCAAGCACACTGATCAGATATCTCAATCTGACCTAGACCTGTTTGCCAGCATTTGGCCCATAACTTTCTAAACCCTTTCTATTTATATACCCATCCAGATGCCTTTTAAATGTTGTTATTGTACTTGCCTCCACCACTTCCTCTGGCAAGTCGTTCCAGACATGCCCCACCCTCTGTGTGAAAAGGTTACCCCTCAGGTTCTTTCTTAAATGTTTTCCTTCTTACTTTAAATCTATGTCCTCTAGTTTTGGATTCGCCCACCCTAAAAAAGACCTTGGCTATTCACGCTATCTATGCTCCTCATGATTTTATAAACTTCTGTAAGGTGAACCCTCAGTCTATGATGCTCCAGGGAAAATAAAGCCCCAGCCTATTCAGCCTCTCCCTATAGCTCTAACACTCCAATCCCAGCAACATCCTTGTAAATCTTTTCTGAACCCTTTCAAGTTTAACAACATCCTTCTAATAGAAGGATGACCAGAATTGTGTGCAATTTTCCAAAAGTGGTCTCATCAATGTCCTGTATAGCTTCAATATGACAACTCCTATACTGAGTCATCTGATCAATGAAGGCAAGCATGCCAAATACCTTCTTCACTACCCTGTCTATCTGCGACTCCACTTTCAAGGAACTATGCACCCGCACCCCAGGTCTCTTTGTTTGGCAAGACTCCCCAGAGCCCTACCATTTACTGCATAGGCCCTGCCCTGGTTAGCCATACTAAAATGCAATACCTTGCACTTATCTATATTAAACTCCTTGGCCCATTGGCCCATCTGATCAATGTCCTGTTAAACTCTGAGTTAATACATAGTGGAGGGTAGAGTTAAATGACACTGTTGGGCAATTACTGTGAGCTAAATGTGATTTGGGATGGGACTCTTATGCTCAAATTGAGCTCTCTCATTACACAGTGTGAACATTTCCTCTCTATGATTTTAACTAAATAGGTTAATGCTTAAGATACAAAGCGAGTAGGTAAAAACAGACCAATGTAATTACATTAGTTATGGCTGTACACAGTACCATGTCCTGTAATTATAATTCAGAATAAAGAAGTTACTTGAATAGAAACAGGCTAAAATTAAAAAAAGGGGAAGATGTCATGGCATGATCAATAAACATCAGAGTTGATGGCTCAATGGCCTATTTCTATGTTGTATATTTGATTTAATTCTAACAGCTTCCATAACTTCAGGATGGCCTAAAGCAGTTGGCAGCAAAGGGATTACTTTTGAATTGCAGTCTCAGCTATACTATAGGGAAATATGACACCCTACATGTACACAGAGTGGTCAAAATAAGAGCGTGAATGATAAGATATTGGTGTTGGTTAAGGGATGAACTTAGGAGAGGAAGTCCTTCTTCAGATAAACCCACATGGATATGGTGTTCCCCTGAGAGGACATATTTTAACATCTCCTCCAAAAGATGACACTTCCACTGGAGCATTATCAGGAAATCACACACTTCAAAACAGCCCTCTAAATGCTACATGATTTACACGATGGATACCCAGTGTCTGAGGACTAAATATTCTTGTTTATTGAAGGATTCCTGCACATATTTTGCAGAAATAATTGTGCAACAATTCCAGTTTGCTAAGGTTAGCCATTGTACCCCAATTTCCTGTAAAATATATGCATAATTTGTGCAAGTAATTTGTTGTGTGGCAACTTAACATATCACATCTATTTCAACACTAACCATGAGTGCTGAAATTTACTGCCTAAGTCATTTGGCATAAAAAGTCTCAAATGACATGAAATCACCATTCTCAGTTAAGAGCTCTTAAGTAAGAAATAGCTTGTCTTTCATTATTTCTATTCCTAATGATATATTTTGGACTTCATTAGTTGATAGTTGTGAGGTCTGCTTCACTTACGAATAATGGTACAGTCATGAGTCCAAAATAAGTAGATAATTGGCTGAAATAATCTTTCAGTAGTAAGTTTCAATTCATGCAGTATGACTTGAGATTTAACTTGAGCAAGTTTACTGAACGGGAAGGGTAAATCAGGGCTTACCTTTGATCAATTTTGAACATGAGATACTGTAATAATTGTACTTTTCTTCTAACTTAGCTAGTAAATTAGTGACGTCAGTGTAGTACATATTGTTGAGCTGATCTGCATAAGCATAATTTACGATGATTTTACATGGAATACTAAAAATTCTATAACATTAAGTTTTCTCAAGGAGAATAGATGACATTTGGTGACTGCCATTTAATATCTGCCAAGACTGAGATGATCAGTCTGATTAAATGTAGGAGACAGTTACTGCATAATGAGCATAATAAAAATGAATTGACAGTGAAGTTGAAATGAATAATTTCAAACTCAACCTCAGATACATGATGAAAGATAAGAAACGTATTTGGGCTGGACAGAGTTTGCAGAGTAGATCACTCAGTCCAAGGATCATGAGTTCACAATCTCTCAGAACACACACCGAGTAATAATCCCCATTGCAATTCTCACTATGGAAAGACAAATGACATTGACCTCTGCAACCTTGCAGTTCTTGGGCCCTCTACAGTCCAATGATGTAACTACAGTACTAACTGAAAAAAAAATCGTTAACAGAAAAACTCATAGCAGAATTATTTCGAACACATCTAATATTTTGTACTATTCAGCTACAGTTAATTTTGAAATTTCAGAATTTAAGAACGTTTGGCACCAATAGCAATATATAGTTGCTCTAACATCATTAATGGTGACACATTTTCTTGCTTTTATTTTCTCTAAATCCTGTCATAATATACTCTTTTATTTTTATTCTATTTCTGATTGCAGCTATAGATATTTTATTATCAACAGATTAAATTGTATCATTGCAAAACATTATGCTTTTGTTTAACTATTAACAAGGAAAGTACAAACTTACTTAAGATTTTATGTTGTAATGTTTTACTTCAGTCTAGACAAATCATAGTCTGTATTAATTTTAAATAAAATCACTAATTGAAAGGTAAGCAGTATAACTAACATAGCAAATCTCCTCACAGAATTCCATACGTTCTGTTAAAATAATGTACCATTGATTGTAGTCTCAAGAAATAAGGTGACCCATATTAACATCAATAACTATATCAACTTCAAATTCTTGTAGAAGGGTTTGTCATTTACTGGTTCTGGTATTTGATTAACAAGCTAGAAACTCTCGCAATTCTGATCCCTGACAAGGTGGAAAGCTTTCCCACACCAACTTCTCAGCAGCTATCTTAGTTGATGCACACAAGATAGAGAATAACTCTATCCATTTGAAGAAAGGGTCAATAAATGACAAAAAATAACAATCCCTTCTTTTGGATTAGAAGCAGGGATCCAATGGATCTAACTCCTGCCTGTCTCTTGGGTGTACACTACTACTATCCTGGTCTATACTCAGGAAACTGAAGTCCCCCCATTACAATTACTCTATAATTCCTGTGCCTTTCTGTAATCTCCTTGCAAATTAGCTCCTCTACATCCTTTGCTCTGGCTGGTGTCCTATGGATTATACTGAGCACCTAACTGCACCTTTTTTCATTTCTTAGTTTGAGCCAAATGGATTCTCTCCTTAATTCCTCTGGGACATCCACTCTCTCCAGCATTGCAATGTATTCATTAATCAATACTACCACCCATTTCCCTTTCCTTGCTGTCCTATTTTTCCTGACCACCCTGTATCCAGGAATATCTAATGCCCAGTCCGTCCTGTCTCTGTTATAGCCACCCACTATATTTCCACATCAAATCAATACCTGGAACTCAACAATCTTATTAACTACATTTTGTATATTTACATACATGAAAAGTAGTCTTGATTTAGATTTTATTACTTTCTCATTTACTCTGACCATATCTATTAACTTACAATTCCGTATTGTAGTGCTATATATTTCTCCCAGTTCTCTGTGCACCTTGATATTCCTATCTAATATTTAGTCCTGTTTCACACACTACTGCCATGTTGTTTTAAATGTGACTGATGTGATATAGATGTAGCAATTTTCTCTGCAATCTCCTTGTCAGACACTAATTTTCTTGTATCAGGAGAATCATAAAAAAGGAGATGTTATACCAGAGTATAGAGTCAATGGCTGTTTAGCAGAGCAGTTCTAGCTACCTGTTAATTACTAGTTGTACATTAGCAAAGAAAATAAAGCTGAAACAATCTTTACGTTGTTAAACTAGCATGAAGTCATCAAGAACTCCATAACCAACATCTCAAAAGTCTCTGCAGTAATTACTGAGAAGGTCTATTCATTATACCAGTTGAGGGATGGCAGGCTGACTGGTTCATGGCCAATACAGGTTTGTTGCTGGAAGTTATACAACACTATCAGATCAGTAAAAAAGTTAGATCATTTGAAGTTTAGGAAGTAACAGAAAAGTAACCTCATTATGCATGGTATGAAAGGATGAGCAGAATATTATATTTCTGAAAGCAGTTGATGAAGCAAAGCTATGGTGCCAATCTTTACGCACTTTTATATTTCTTTACAAAGTAAACATTACAAATATACAGCTTTTAACCCAAACACCAGAGATTCAGTTGTGTCTATATACAAAGATTTGAGTAGATCACTAATTAATATCTATCGCTTACAAACAATTAATATAAAATTAACACAGAGAATGTGCAACTTGCTCTACAAAACCACATGAGTTGTTTACAAATCATAGAAGTGTAAGGAAGATTTTTTACTTTAGCATTCATGACATTCAACAAATTACAGATAGGGTCGATAAGTTACAGGTTGTATTGCAATGTTTGTAGATTATGACTAGTTCTACTTCCCTTTTCTGAAAATAAATTTATCTTTGTTATCTCAGTGAATTATAGAACCATCAAAATTTACAGCCTGGAAAGAGACCATTCAACCAATAAGTCCAAGCAGTTGATAAGTAACCACAGAGCCTGATCCAACTTTTCAGGTCTTGGTCCAGGCTTTGCAGGTTCTGACACATCAAATGTATATCCAAATACTTTTCAAATGATATGAGAGTTTCTGCATCTACCACCCTCTCAGACTATGAATTTCAGAAAGCCACTACCTTCTGGTCATTCCCCTTGAATGCATTCTAAACCTCCTACCTCTTCCCCTAAATCTAAAGCCCTGATTATGGATCCCTTAATTAGAAGGAATCAGGCTTTACCGTTCATTTTATCTAGGCCAATCATAGTTTTACATTCTTCAATTTGATCTACCCTTAACCTCTTCAATTCCAGAGGAATCAACCCTAGCCTATCCAGGTTTCCTCATAACTAAAATTATCAAATCCAAACAATATCCTTGTCAATCTCATCTGTACCCTTTTGAGTGTAGTCCAGTCTTTTCATTAGTGTGGTATCTGGAACTTTAAGCAGTATCCAACTTTGGCTCAGTGAGTGATTTTTACAGCTCCTGCATAACGTTCCAGCTTGTTTATGCTATGCCTCAGCTAAAGCAGGCAGGTATCACAGATGCCCTTTTAATCAATTCATTTTACCTATCTAGCCATCTTCATTAGAATGTCTTCCCCCAATGAACAACACCAATATTCACTCACTCAGTTTGCTGCTGGACATTGAGTTTATTTGAATGACTTCTTTCTGAATCAATTCTAGTCACTTGCTTTTGCCAATAGAATTTCCTTACCGTCTTTGTTGAGAAGCCAATTCTACAGGCTTCTAGAACTTCACTGTTTCACGAGTGTTCTGCTAAATAAATCGGATATAAGCAAAAATGCGCGGTGAGAAATCAAGACTGACCGTGAAACACAAAGGCAGGAGAGATAGGTGATAAGGAGACCATGGAGTTATTTTCCATTTGCCCATGTCTACATTTACATCAGAAAATGGAGTGATTCAAAACTAATGTTTCCTATGTGTTGGGTATTTGAGGCCCACTTGACTCAATTTCTCTGAAGTATTGAAATGTTAGGTCAAAATGTCAATCTGTTAGAATTCTGCAACTTAATATAGAGTATTAATAGATGAGTAAACATTGTAGAGTTTTTGGTAGCATAAAGAAAAGATCTACGGCCCACTCTGTCCCCACCAGTCATAAAACATCCATTTATTTTAATTTGATTTTCCAGCACTTGATCCATAACCATGTATGCTATAGCATATGTCCCATTAGTAGTGTAGCCTACTAAGCAGTTCCATGTCTTCCTGCTTGCCATGTATAAAATCGGGTGATTGACTGCATATATTGTCTGTCTTCCCTAATTTCTTAGCTCTAATGAGAAGATAATTTGCAAAAACCTTTGCTTCCATGAGTCAATAGGCCATTTGTCCAAACTCAAACCTACTGCAGAGAAAAGTGCTCCAGCATTGCTTTTAGTATTTTCACCAATAAATGATATATTTTGATTGTGTGCTAACTGTGAAGAGACAACATACTCTACAAGACCTACAACTTCTTCCAAAAAATGCCTTTTAGGCATAATTTTATATGAATCTGCATGTTGAAGGATGAGCATTAAGTGTGCAACATGTCAGAACCCCATTTGGTCCACCATTCACCTCCAAAATTTCCACAGGAAACAATCCCAGCTTATCCAGGTTTCCTCATAACTATAATCCTCTTCTCCCACTAAAATATTCCAGGTTTTGGTCAACTTAACCACCTTTCCTCTCTTAACTGAGGGTGGAAGTAGCCACACTTCAACCTTCCTCCAGTCCAACAACAGTAGATCATTCCATTTAGTGATATTATTGAAATATTGAAGGTGATAAAGGAGATTGACACAGTAGACTTAGAATGTCTATGGTGTTTCCCTTTGAGGGGCAATCTGGAACAAGTGGTCACTATTTTAGGCAAAGAGGCGGCCAATAAAAAAACAGACTGAGGAGGAACTACTTCTCTCAAAGGGTTGTGAATCTGTGGAATTCACTACTTCAGAGTGTGGTGGGCACTAGAACACTAAATACATTCAGAAGGAGATAGATGAGTTGAAATGTTCTCAAGAGGTGAACTGGAAAGTGGAATTGAGGCCAAGGTGAGATCAATCATGACTGCATTAAATCACAGAGCAGTCTCGAGATGTTAAATTGCCGACTCCAGTTCTTATGTTCTTGCGGAATACAAGGAAACAGTGGAGTAGGAATTTTTAGCTGTGCTGAAAACAAAATAGTGATTCTATCCTTGACCTGTGTGGCTTCAAGTTAGATAAATAATTGGACAATTTCAAACATTGCAACCAAATTATTTTCAGACTTTCATTGTTTTCAACTTGAAAATTAATATTACATTTAAACAATGAGTTTCTTTTCCTGAAGCATGGATTGGCTAGCAAAGAATATCATGCACTAATAATGAGGCATTTCCCCAGAGGAGAAACAGCAATAAGCATGTGTGATTATGGTAAAAGGGATGCCCTCTAGCAGGATTTTGCAGAACTAACAAGAACCAAGCAGAAAGTGGATATTTTAACATTGCTGGGAGTTATACAAAGTCCCGGCTGTTTGCATTGCCCAGCACATTTGTTTCTTGATACCATTGTACACGTTTGTACTAATGAATTATCAATGGTTGCGTGCAAACACCTTGCCCTTTCCCACACAGAATTTGTATGTAAAGCGTAAGTACTGCTTTGAAACTTAGCGATCATGTTTCAGTCCTGTCTTAATACAAAAAGGCATGTCTTTTCTAAAAATAAAAGATGTTTCATGTTTATAGCACCTTGTCATGTATTTCAGAACAAGTCATATATAAGTTTATGTGATGGAATCTTATAAGAACTCTGGACAATGTGGGCTATAGTGAGGGGTGATCAGATGAGAAGTGCGGCAAGCCTCATCTCGAAACCACTTTGCTCAATTTTTTACACTTTACACATGTAGAATAGCAAGATTCTCGCCAGGCAGTAGGGCTTAGTACTTGTTAAACTCCTTTAGACCACCCAACTCACCTCAATGATGTTCAGGTTCTGATTTTACCTATCTCATCCAACAATCTAGAAGTGGGGAAAACTCAACATGGAAAGCAGAGCCTGCTTGTGGTAGATTCAGCTCACTGCTTGCTCTGAATGACCTCTATGTTGGAAACCAGGCACCAACATTTCAAGGTACACTGCATGGGAACAAGCTACATGTGCCCCACACCCACAGCCATTGGTAATTGATATATGCCAGCCTTGAAGCACATTCAGGGCATTTCTGTAATCCATGTGCAGGACATTTACATACTTCAATGTTGCAACTGCCATCATAATAATGCTGCAAGGTTACTCTGTGTTCACCATCACACAGCCAGCTAAGGACTGGACTGGCTGCATCGCTGGACTGTTCACTTGCTCTGATAGCAGAGTCCCACTCTGAGCCCACGTGGATGTACACTGCATCCCTGCTTTGTATTGCCATGCCTTTTTGTGCTTTGTTCCCTCAGGCAGTGATACCAGCTTCACAAAACTACAGTATTGCTGTGGAGAAAGTAAGGACTGCAGATGCTGGAGATCAGAGTTGAGAGTGTAGTGCTGGAAAAGCACAGCAGGTCAGGCAGCACTTAAGGAGCTGAAGAGTCAACGTTTCGGGCATAAGCCCTTCATTAGAAAAGTTGATGAATGAATTCTTGATGAAGGGCTAATGCCTGAAACACTGATTCTCCTGCTCCTTGGATTCTGCCTCACCTCCTGTGCTTTTCCAGCACCACACTTTTCGACTACTGTATGATTGTGCCAATTAGTTCAGACACAAAGTCAACAAACCTGCTGTAGTTGTCAACAGGCCATTGTCAACTCAAGGAGAATAGTTTTGCTCAGGAGTTCCCAGTATAATAAGTCAAAGGGAACAACCAATACCAGTCCAGGCCCCACTTGGGTTGCTTAGAATCAGGATTTTCTCCTTAAAAGGGATAAGGAGACAAAGGACAGGTAGCCCACTACCCATCCTGATTCTTTCTGCTCTATTGTGGCCTGCTTTTCTCCTGGAATGAGGCAGCAGCAGGTATTAAGCGTGGCGAAGTTTGGTCGCACAGCTATTCCTGTTGATGTAGGTGCAGAACTGTCCCAAGTGAGCGACTGGGTAGTGCAGTGTGGGTTAGTGATGTCAGGGGTTGGCATGAACGAGAGTGAGTGGGGAAGATGGATGGTGCAGGCAATAGTGAGTGAGGTGGAGCATGTGTCTTGGTGGGAGGTGACACAGTGGCAGAGATCGAGTGAGTTTAAGGTATCAAGGAGAAGATGGTGGCACTTACCCTGGTAGAGTGGAGAAGAACATTAACCTTCTTCCTACAGTGCGGTGCATTCCTCCAGATGGTTGGGACTGCTTTACCCTGAGTAACGACCTTAATGTTATTCCTTATTGTTAACAAGTATTCAATACTTATCGTTAATCAAGTTCTTTCTGAGATCTTCTTTGAAAGTCCCAATTAGCAATTATCTGTGAGGTTGTATAAATCAGCTATATGGAATCAATGGCTTCCCCTTGCACCTGATGCACGGTTTAATCTTTGTCGGTCTAGAATAGGTTTTGCTTTAATGTGAAATGGGAGTCAAAAGTTTTAGTTACATCATTGTATGTTGCCATTTTTCTGCACTGCTTTGATTGGTGAGAATGGTGTCGGCACAGCTGTGGATTGCATATAACAATGCGCTGACCTTGCCTTTGTATGGTTTTGCATCGAGGCCTTTACCAGGATGGGATGGATGGTATGGTTAGTCCCATTGTACCCAAACGTAACCTGTTTGAGAAGTTCTGCATTTTCTCTTGGGTCTGGTAAAGGCCTAAGAGGTTGTTTCTATTCCTGGTGAATTTGCTACATGGGTGCGGTCTGTAGTGTTTCTTTTACTCCCTACACCTTTTCAGCTCTTGCACAGGCTTTACCTCTTCACAGACGAAAGTGAGGACTGTGGAGGCTGGAGATTAGAGTCGAAAGTGTGGTGCTGGAAAAGCACAGCAGGTCAGGTAGCACCTAAGCAGCAGAAAAATCGACGTTTCGGGCAGGTTATCTCTTCGCACTCCATTACATGGCTCTTTTCTCTTGTTTTCTGTACTGCAGGAATTTACTACACCCTCTGGCTAATTTCAGATTTTCACACAGGCTTTTTCAGCTTTTATGCAGACAGTTCATCTTTTGCTTATTTCTTTCTGTTGGAGTAAGCTTTTCTTTATATATTTGCTCACTTGTAGGGTTGGATTACTGGGCTGCCTCTCCCTTTACCCATAGCACTGTGATGTCTCTGAGGTTCCAGGTAGTCCTTACAACTTGTCTCCTGTTCTATGAGTCTCATCACTGTTTGGCACCATGTAGTAAAATGAGGTTGACAGTCTCATTAATGAACATGAACAGGCTTTATTGAACATAACTCTTTATAAGGCATAGTAAGAGAGGATATCTCCTGGAATACTAGAGTCACATGCTCCAGTTCCATGTGAATTGATATCACTATTTGAACATGGGAAATCATGTTTAATGAACTCGACTGAGTTTTTTGAAGAAGTAACAAAAAGAATTGATAAGGGCAGAGTGGTAGACATGATCTAGATGGACTTCAGTAAGGCGTTCGACAAGGTTCCCCATGAGAGACTGGTTAGCAAGATTAGATCTCATGGAATACAGGGAGAACTAGCCATTTGGATACAGAACTGACTCAAAGGTAGAAGACAGATGGTGGTGGTGGAGGGTTATTTTTCAGACTGGAGACCTGTGACCAGCAGAGTGCCAAAAGGATCGGTGATGGGTCTACTACATTTTGTCATTTATATAAATGATTTGGATATGAACATAGAAGGTTTAATTACTAAGTTTGCACATTACACCAAAATTGGAGGTGTAGTTGACAGCAGATTACAAAAGGTTACCTCAGATTACAAAAAGATATTGATCAGATGGGCAAATGGGCTGAAGAGTGGCAGATGGAGTTTAATTTAGAAAAATGTGAGGTGCTGCATTTTGCGAAAGCAAATCTTAGCAGGACTTATACACTTAATGGTAAGGTCCTAGGGAGTGTTGCTGAACAAAGAGACCTTGGAGTGCAGGTTCATAATTCCTTGAAAGTGGAGTCACAGGTAAATAGGATAGTGAAGCAGATGTTTGGTATGCTTTTGGTTACTGGTCAGAGTATTGAGTATCGGAGTTGGGAGGTCATATTGCAGCTGTACAGGTCATTGGTTAGGCCACTGTTGGAATATTGCGTGCAATTCTGGTTTCTGGAAGAATGTTGTGAAACTTGAAAGAGTTCAGGAATGATTTAGAAGGATGTTGCTATGGTTGGAGGATTTGATCTATAGGGAGAGGATAAATAGGTGGGGACTGTTTTCCCTGGAGTGTCGAAGCTGAGGGGTGACCTCATAGAGGTTTATAAAATCACGAGGGGCATGGATAGGGTAAATAGACAAAGTCTTTTTCCTGGGGTAGGGGGTGGGGTCCAGAACTAGAGGGCATAGTTATAGGGGAAAGATATAAAAGGGACCTAAAGGGCAAGGTTTTCACGCAGAGGGTGGTGCATGTATGGAATGAGCTGCCAGAGGAAGTAGTGGAGGCTGGTACAATTGCAACATTTAAGAGGCATCCACTGCAACTCCCAGGTCATTTCCTCTGCCCTGAAGCTCTTCAACCATGTCCTGAAACAAACTCTCTACCACAGCCACATTTGCTTCCTCAGAGCTTGCCTCCATAGCCAACTCATCCCACACGGACTCCGAACCACTTTTAAACCAGCAGAGTTCGGACCCAAACAGGACAAACAGTACAGACTACAGATTCAAAAACACCAGCAATGGTTCTCCTTCAAGATCCTCAACTCCGCACTTGCAGCAATGCGCCGGTACCTAACCTCTCTACAGTCAGCCCTGCCTCAGCTGAGGGCCACACTCTCTCAGAATTGCAAAGGACCTACTCTGCACTACATCCTCAGGAGAATTCATACTCTCAACAAACAGTATTTCAACTCCATCTCAAACATCAAACACTGTAAGTACAACAAACTTTTATCTACCCACCTCCATAACCAGCGCTCCTCAAACATTCCAGAAGATTCCTCCGGCCTCTGGAACTATTTGGACGCCATTAGCCATGCGGCTGATGCAGCTGCCACCCCCACGCTGATTGATTATGTCACTTCCACCCTCATCATGGCCACTCCCACAACCACTTCTGCCCCTCACAATTCCTCATGCACCACACATGACATCACTTCCGCCCTTCACATCATCGCTGATGTCACACACTCAGTGACTTCCGCCACCCCAACTGCCATGTCTGCCACCACTTTCGCCCCACCAACGCCAGTCACCTGCATTCTGCTGACACGCCCCCCACAGATCCCACTGTCACCATTCATGGCCCCCAGAACCCTGAGGGGAACACTACCCCTGCTCATGACTCCACTCCCATTCCCCCCACCATCACACCCACTCCAGTTACAGGCTCCGACCCCACTCCCAGCTCTACACCCATACCAGGTCCCAGCTCCCAGCCCTGCCGAGCTTTCACCATCCCTCCAGACCTTCCCCTCACTGAGGACGAACGATCAATCCTCAGCAAAGGACTCACCTTCATCCCCCTCCATCCATGCATCAATGAATTTAATACACACCGTGATGTCGAACACTTCTTCCGCCGCCTCCACCTCCGAGCTTACTTTCACAATCAGGACTCCCGCCCACCTTCCGAGGACCCCTTCACCCACCTCCAACACACTGCATCCACCTGGTCACCCCGCACTGGCCTATTACCTGTCCTCGACCTCTTCATTTCCAACTGCCGCCAGGAAATTAAATGCCTCAACCTGTCTACCCCCATCCCCACTCCAACCTCTCACCCTCAAAACGCGCAGCCCTCCAATCCCTCTGCTCCAATCCCAGCCTCACGATCAAGCCAGCAGATAAAGGGGGTACAATAGTAGTCTTGCGCACTGCACTGACCTATACACTGCTGAAGTAAACGGCAACTCGAGGACACCTCTTCCTACCACCCCCTCGATCATGACCCCACCTCCCATCACCAAACCATCATCTCCAAAACCATATAGAACCTCATCACCTCAGGAGATCTCCTACCCAAAGCTTCCAACCTCATAGGGAACCCCACACTGCCCGGTTCTACCTCCTTCCCAAGATCCACAAGCCTGACCACCCTGGCCAACCCATTGTCTCAGCATGCTCCTGCCCCACTGAACTCATCTCTACCTACCTCGACACTGTCCTATCCCCCCTAGTCCAGGAACTCCCCACATACATTCGAGACACCACCCATGCCCTCCACCTCCTCCAAGACTTCCGTTTCCCCGGCCCCCAACGCCTCATCTTCACCATGGATATCCAATCCCTCTACACCTCCATCCGCCATTACCAGGGCCTCCAAGCACTCCGTCTATTTCCACCCACGACATCCCCAACAGTACCCTTCCACCGACACACTCTTTCTTTTGGCCGAACTGGTCCTCACCCTTAACAATTTCTCCTTCGAATCCTCCCACTTCCTCCAGACCAAAGGGGTAGCCATGGGCACATGTATGGGCCCCAGCTATGCCTGTCTCTTTGTTGGCTTCGTAGAACAGTCAATCTTCCGTAATTACACCGGCACTACTCCCCACCTCTTCCTCCGCTACATTGATGACTGCATTGGTGCCACCTCGTGCTCCCACGAGGAGGTTGAGCAATTCATCAACTTCACCAACATATTCCACCCTGACCTTAAACTTACCTGGACCATCTCTGACACCTCCCTCCCCTTCCTGGACTTCTCCACCTCCATTAATGATGACCGACTTGACACTGACATTTTTTACAAACCCACCAATTCCCTCATCTACCTGGATTACAACTCTTCCCACCCTACCTCTTGCAAAAATGCCATCCTGTATTCCCAATTCCTCCGACTCCGCCGTACCTGCTCCCAGGAGGACCAGTTCCACCACAGAACACACCAGATGGCCTCCTTCTTTAGAGACCGCAATTTCCCTTCCCATGTGGTTAAAGATGCCCTCCAACACATTTCGTCCACATCCCGCACCTCCGCCCTCAGACCACACCCCTCCAACCGTAACAAGGACAGAACACCCCTGGTGCTCACCTTCCACCCTAACAACCTTCGCATAAACCAAATCATCCGCCGACATTTCCGCCACCTCCAAAAAGACCCCATCACCAGGGATATATTTCCCTCTCCACCCCTTTCCGCCTTCCGCAAAGACCATTCCCTCCGTGACTACCTGGTCAGGTCCATGCCCCCCCTACAACCCACCCTCCAATCCTGGCACCTTCCCCTGCCACCGCAGGAACTGTAAAACCTGTACCAACACCTCCTCCCTCACCTCCATTGGAGGCCCTAAAGGAGCCTTTCACATTCATCAACGTTTTACCGGCATATCCACTAATATCATTTATTGTATCTGTTGCTCCCAATGCGGTCTCCTCTACATTGGGGAGACTGGATGCCTCCTGGCAGAGTGTTTTAGGGAACATCTCCGCGACACCCGCACCAATCAACTACACCGCCCTGTGGCCCAACATTTCAACTTCCCCTCCCACTCTGCCGAGGACATGGAGGTCCTGGGCCTCCTTCACCGCCGCTCCCTCACCACCAGACGCCTGGAGGAAGAATGCCTCATCTTCCGCCTCGGAACACTTCAACTCCAGGGCATCAATGTGGACTTCAACAGTTTCCTCATTTCCCCTTCCCCCACCTCACCCTAGTTCCAAACTTCCAGCTCAGCACTGTCCCCATGACTTGTCCTACCTGCCTATCTTCTTTTCCACCTATCCACTCCACCCTCTCCTCCCTGACCTATCCCTTCATCCCCTCCCCCACTCCCTATTGTACTCTATGCTACTTTCTCCCCACCCCCACCCCCACCCTCCTCTAGCTTATCTCTCCACACTTCAGACTCTCTGCCTTTATTGCTGATGAAGGGCTTTTGCCCGAAATGTCGATTTTACTACTCCTCAGATGTTGCCTGAACTGCTGTGCTCTTCCAGCACCACTAATCCAGAATATGAATATGAAGGGTTTGGAGGGATATGGAGTGGCTGCTGGCAAGTGGGTCTAGGTTAGGTTAGGATATCTGGTTGGCATGGACGAGTTGGACCGAAGGGTCTGTTTCCATGCTGTACATCTCTCTGACTCTATGACTCTATGACTATTACATGGTACCTTTCACAATGCTCAATAAAGGTATAATTAGCCCTTGAAAGCTGGTTAGCTCTGCTGCCTCACAGTGCCAGAGACCCAGGTTCAATTCCCGCCTCGGTCAACTGCCTGTGTGGAGTTTGCACATTCTCCCCGTGTCTGTATGGGTTTCCTCCGGGTGCTCCGGTTTCCTCCCACAGTCCAAAGATGTGCAGTTTGGGTGAATTGGCAATGCTAAATTGCCCGTAGTGTAAGGTGAAGGGGTAAATGTAGGGGAATGGGTCTGGATGGGTTGCTCTTTGGAGGATCGTTGTGGACTTGTTGGGCCGAAGGGCCGGTTTCCACACTGTAGGGAATCTAATTAGGTGCATTAGTCAGAAGGAAATGTGGCTCGGTCGGTTACTCTTCGGAGGGTCGGTGAGGACTGGTTGGGCTGAATGGCCTGTTTCTACACTGTAGGGAATCTAATCTTAACACTACATACTGAGGAGTGTTTGAGTGGTGAGGAAAGTAGAATGAGAATAAGGAAAGGTGAGGATGGTCTTAACATTTGTAATTTGGACATGTGGTATGGAAGTTCAACAGGGCAGTGGAGAAAGCAAAATAAATGGGAAACAGAAGAAACCAACTAAAAACAGATAAGCAGTCCCCAGGGTCAAAGTTGGTAAAGAGTGCCAAGTGGTAAAAGAAACATCCAAATGAGGGAAACAAAGTCGGGGGATTCAGCAACTTGCAGTTCAATGTTTGCATGTGATGGAGTGGGATTTTGGGAAGACATTATTGAAGAAAAATGGAAGGTAGCTGTAAAATTGAAAGTTAATAGCAGAGAGCCTATCAAGGACTAAACATGGCAAGCAGGCCATAGGAGGTTCATGTTACACAGTCTCCTCCAGAAAATTAAACTGAGTCTAATATTCCAAGAGCACCACCTAGCTTGAAAATTCAATGGTGAGGACTGAGTGGTGGAAAAATATTTCTCAGAAATCATAAGAGAGGAAAGATGAATTTACAGGTTTTGGTTGTATGAAAGGCATTTAATATGATGAATTAGCTATCCTGTAGCTTTGGTCTCGCTAATTTGAAAAATATGTTGGTTTACTTAGTAAGAGTATTATTAACAAAATATGCTGGGTAAAGTGTTGCAGAGGTATGATCGCTAAAATATTAACTAAAGACTTCAAAGATAATTTGTTTATTTGCCATTTGGCAATAAATCTGGCATTAGACTGGCTGCCTGTTAGAGGAGTTGGTTGATTTATCTCTCCATTAAAATCTAGTTAAAATTGAAAAATTTGTAGGAATTTGAAAATGACCACCTTTGTATATTAATGGTGCACAGTTAGTCAGTCTGCTGACAGGAAGTGTGAGAAATTGTATTACAAGGGCATAAAAAATACATGGATGTAGTTCTATTCCTTGCTTCCACCTCTTAGCTCACATTTCACAAAGTGAAAAATGAATAACTTTTAGTTAATAACCCGTTCAAATAGTTTATTCATCTTGTATTCAAATCATTTTCAAAACTTAATTGACATGTGGAGGAGGATAATTTGACTTTTTCAGAGAAAAATATGTCACTTAGCACCTGAACACAAACAAAATTTGGATACTGCAACTGAGTGCAATTACTGCTGCATGACACATTTAAAGCCTCTGTTTCTGTTTTTTTTAAATCTCCATTCACTCACTCAAAACACACACACACAAAAACACCTTACACGAAAACAGGAGGGTGTTGAAAAATGGAATATCTTATATTTAATTTTAAATAAGCTATTTGGAATAATTGGTTGGAATTCCATGTTATTAAAATAAACACAAAAGATCAAAAGATTTAACGAGTACCTAATTCTAAATTACTTCATTTTTACTGATAATTGAATTAAAACAATGACCAAAATTGACAAGAACGTAAGCTATTCACAATGTTTAAAAAAGGTAGCAATGATGATCTTATAATGTACCTATTTTGGGGCATATAAAATGATTACAAAAGCACGCTATTATTTTTAATCAGTTTTCCCAGTGACACAAAGTTTCTTTTATTTCTGTAATTAATTTTTCAAAGCCCAATTATACATGGATAAAATAGTGGGTCATTTCTTGACAAATAGCATCATGGAAAACTGAATTTTTCCTTTTTACAAGTATAAATACGAATATAAACATCTTTATTTTCTTTCATAATAGGAAAAGGGCAAAGATCATAAATTATGATTCCCTCCATTAAGCAAAGTCAATAGGAATTCTGAGGGAATTCTAGTCTAGACTGTGTTTGCGAACTAAATGTAAGGAAAGAACGCATTTCCTGACTAAGCCTCAGAACAAAGAGACCTGCTGATAAAGGGTCACATGATGCAGGGAAATGCAAGCAATAAAGACCAGGTTCCTCACATCTGACTTTAAGCAGGCAGTGATGGATGAGCTTCAGTAATGAAAGCTGAGCAATGATAAATGAGGCAGACATGCTGGGCCTGTTTGGTCTGAGCCTATAAGAACAGTAGTTTTACAACCCACTGTAAAACATTGGGGCTTTCTTGATGGACAGGGTTCATGTAGAGCAGAAAGGAAGTGACAGTTGTTTGTGATGTGGCAAGCTGGCAGGTTCTGGGAAGACACCACTTGTTCATTATCCTTTTTCCACTGACCATAATGCGACCGGCTTCTTTTTTTCTCTGTCCACAGTGCTCTAAAGCTTTCTGAGGGAAGTATCTTTGTTACACAAGGCTAAGCAATCTTGAGACCAGCAAGGAGATTTTATTTCTCCAACCATGAAAGCCAGCATTAAAAATTATTTTGAAGTGAATTTTATTGTAGTTTTGAAGGTTATTCCTTTGAAAAGATTGTGTAGAAGAATTTTGCTATGTGAACATTTACTGGTTCAGTTTTAGCAAAGGTTATAGTATGCAAATAGAGAGAATGCCATAAGTAGAAAGCAGTTAACATTTGTTCATTCGGAGAATTAAGTGCTCTAATCCAAATTAAAAAGTTAACTTGAAGAACTTAGCCAAGTTCTGTGCACACTGCAATGTTTCATATCATATGGTCCATGGCTCTGATAAAATATATTTGAAAAAGAAAGCCCAGTACTTCATTGATACTTTTGGTGGTCACTGATGACTAAAAATCAAATTGTTTTACATTAGATTTTTTTATAAAAATGAGTGAACCCTTTGCTGATTGGTTACTCACCTCTCAGTCAGCTGAACAAGTTCAAGCCTGCAGGCTGTCCAAGTGAGTGGAAATTGCAGCTCTGGCTTTTAAGTTTAGGTTAACATTCAGTAAAATGTTTGGTGGGTGTAAATGCTACCCGTTCATTGTATGATGCATGGGAGCTCATAAATCCTCTTCGACTTTATCCTATCAGCTGTTATAAAGCAGATCATGGCTGTGGAACCTGCATTCATATTAATCCTGTCAGAATAATAGCATTTGAATACTATCACACATTATTTTCCAAGGGAGTAGTTTGAAGATGTGAACAACAGCACCTTGTCAGGTCAACTGGCTTTATTGTCATTTGCAAAATCAAGTCTGAAAATACTAATGGTACCTTAATCTGAATTCAAAAATCAATATGTGAATAACAACATGACGGTGACCAGCAGTCAGTAAATAATTTCCAAAATGTGAAGTGCTGCTTTCTATTTTATATGAAAAATTACATCAACTATTGTAAAACAATATGGAGTATGTCTGCAACTAACCTCCTTGTGTAAAAAGTCAAACACTTTCAGGATGCCTAACTTTGGATTCTCGCTCCCTTGGTTTCTTGATGATGATTACTTGATGATGACTTGTTGGTTATTTGATTATCAAAACAGTTTAGGTGGTTGTTCCTTAACAATATGAAAGGCAATGAAATATACAGAAAAGGAACATTCACTTCTCAGCATTGCTCCTTGAGAAACCATCACACATTTTCTGTCTAGAGTATCTGTCCCCTTAAAAAAATGCTAGAGGTATCTTACCTTTATTCTCATGTTTAAACTGGAAAACAAACACCTGTTTAAGTACTAGGATTCAGATGTCTTTGTTCATTTTGAAAGCACATGTAATTTCAGAGATTATAGTTCATTATGCAGTCAGGAGGCTATCAGTTTTCTTCAACATTTTCTGAGCTTTGAGAATTTGAAATCCTGTATGAGTGTGAAAGTTCATTTGAGTGACCGGACTTTCAGCTAAACTCTATAGCCATTCTTCAGATCAAAGGTACAGTTTGGTTACCATTCAAAGAAAATGTGCCCTTTTCACAAAATGATTCGACTTACAGACCAAATTCCATTTAATTTGATTTTTGGTTTTGAGTTTCAAATCTGTAACATTGTGGCCAAGTATATCCCGTGCTCTCCCATAACAATTAAATTAAACAATCAGCCTTAGATCAGAAAAATTTGCAGGACCATCTGCCAGGAACAGCACCAGGCATACCAGAAAATAAGGTCAGCCTGGTGAAGCTACAACACAGGAATAAAACAGCAGAAGCAGCAGACTGGAGACAGAGCTAAGTGATTCCATAACTTTTCAATCAGTTCAAATAATTGCAGTCCTGTCTCATCTGATTAGGAATGCTCTGTAGGATGCACTGTAGAAATTCACCAAAGATCTTTAGGCAACACCCTCCTAACCCATGACCATTTCCATCTCGAAGGGCAAGGGCAGCAGATACATGGGAACATCACCAACCACAAGTTCCCCTCCAAGTCACTCACCATCCTGACTTGGAGATACATTGCTGTTCTTTCATTGTCGTTGGATCAAAACCTTAGAATTCCCTGTGTCAGGGTCTCGTGGCTCAATGTATAATATGCAGCAGTTAAGGAAGGCAACTCACCATCAGCTTCTCAAGAGCACTAGTGACAAACAATAAAAGCTGGCCAGCCAGTGATGCCCATTTCCCATGAATGAATAAAAAAGACTTGAGGTGGACAACAAACCAAAAAATCCTGGTCCACAAATATCCCCATTCTCCATGATGCGGAAGTCTAAAACATCAGTGAAAAGACAAGGCTGATAATCTTCTTTTATTCATTCATGGGATGTGGGAGTCACTGGCTAGGATAGCATTTATTACTCATCACTAATTGCCCTGGAGAAAGTGGCAGTCTGCAGGCTTCTTGAAAATGTTGCAGTCCTGGGTGCAAGGACACCAACAGTGCTGTACAGAAGGAAATTCCAGGATTTTGATCCAGCAACACTGAAGGAGCAGTGATGTATTCCCAAGTCAGGGCAGTATGTGACTTAAAGGGAAACTTGCAGACAGTGATGTTCCTATGTATCCGATTAAGATTGTAGGTTTAAGGTATTCTTGGAGGACTCTTGAGAAGTTACTGCAGTCATCTTGTAGATGATACACACCGTTGCCACTGTGTGTCAGTGCTAGAGGAAGTGAATTTTGGATGTGGTGAATGGGGTGTTAATCAAGAGGGATGTTTTGTCCTGGATGGTGTCCACCTTCTTCAGTATTTTTGGAGCTGTACTCATTCAGGTAAGTGGAGAGTCAATGATGAAGCAATTGAAGTCAGTTGGGGTTTAGACACTACCTGAGGAATACCTGCAGAGATCTTTTGTGGCTGACATGACTGACCTCCAACAACCACATTCATCTTGCTTTGTGCCAGGCGAAAGTAAGTACTACAGATGCTGGAGTTTAGAGTCAAGAGTGTGGTGCTGGAAAAGCACAGCAGGTCAGGCAACATCCGAGGAACAGGAAAATCGATGTTTCGGGCAAAAACTCTTCATCAGGAATCCTACTGTGCCTGACCTGCTGCGCTTTTCCAGCACCACACTCTTTACTTTGTGCCAGACATGAGTCCAAATAGCAGAGTATTTTCTCCCTGATTTCCAGGGATCTAGTTATGCTTGTCCTCCTTTATGCTACTCTCACTCAAGTGTGCCCTTGATGTCAAGGGAAATCACACTCACCTCACCTCTGGAATTCAATTCTGGACCAAGGCTGTAATGAAAGCAGAAATTGAGTGGTCCTGGCGAAATGGAAACTCATGGTCAGTGAGTAGACTATTCTTTTTCAAGTGCTGCTATCGCCCTGCCAATGATCTTTTCAATCACTTGGCAGATGATAGAGAGTATACCAACAGGACAGGAATTGCCCAGTTTGGATTTGTCCTATTTTTTTCACATTGCTAGATAGGAGTAGTTCTAATTATACTAGAACAGCTTGGCAAGTTCTGGAGCACAAGTCTTAAGTATTATTGCCAGAATGTGTCAGGGCTCATAACCTTTGCAGTATCCAGTACCTCCAAATGTTTCCTGATATCACATGGAGTGAATTGAATAGATTAAAGACTGCCAATCTATTTGATGAGCTCTCATCTACTAATTGAACATACATTTCCTCCACTGTTGACGCTGATGAATATGGTCATCATGAGTATCATATACAAGATGCACTGCAGCACTCACCAAGGGTCTTTCAATGTACCTTCCAAACTTGTTACCTCTTACACCTAGAAGGAAAAGGACATCAGATGCATGGGAATATCACCAACTGCAAGTTTCTCACCATCCTGACTTGGAACTGTTCTGTTGTTCCTTCACTGATGGATTAAAATTCTGGATCATCCTTCCATCCTTTCAGCATGATAGGAATACCTGCAGCAAATGGAAGTAACTGATCATTAACTTTTTATGGGCTGTTAGGCATGGCTGATAAAAGCTAGCCTTATCAGTCATACACAATCCCAGATAAGTCTAAAATAAATGTTCAATACGTTGTCTGTATCTCGAGAGGTAAATATCAGTAAATTGAATTTAACTTTTGGCAAACCAGAACTGAATATAAAATAGCCTCAACTTCTATTGTCACCCAATGCACCCCAACTATAATCCCTTCCTGTTACTACACAAATAGATAAATACAACAGAAAACATTTATATTACAACATTGCCTGCTATTGTCTCTGTTCAGTGTCAGGGTAACTACTTTGAATATTTTGAGAATTCAAACTGAGACTGTAAAATTGCTCTTTGAGAAGATGCATGTTTACATGATCCTCTTTCCCGTTGCTTGTGCGTGGAATCTGATTTTCTTCTTGCAAATGCACAATACATTTTTTAAACACCTTGTTCTTTGTCCCATTCAGATGAAAGATGACAACCTCAGTAAACGCAAGCACAAACATGGGATTAACAAATATGAACTGGACAAATTTCTGTTGAATGTAATTTTTAAAGCAGGCTTTTCTCCTCAGATTTGTTAATATGAGACAGGATTGTAATAGTTAAACAGCTAATCTGCCTAGATTCAAATCACATGATTTTTTTTGGAACTGTTAAGTCAGTGATTGACAGAATCACAAATAATATACTGGACTACAACTTATTACATCAGGACATCTTGCAATGCACACTATGAGATAGATTTGTTTTCCTTACCTTTCTGCTTCAATTATCATTGTACTGCTGATTGCTGGAGATATATTCGTAATTGACCTGTTCAGAGATGTTATGACATCTGGAGTTGAACCCAGTTGAACACTGCACCACAAGAGCCCTCTGCTAACTAGTGGAAGCATTAATTGATAATAGATCATTGGGGCACCTGTGGCCTTGATGAACATGAGGACCAATAATCTATCCCCTTACACAATGAAATTTAAGGATAGAGAAAGAAAGAAGCAAATGTTATGGAATGAATGTCAAATTAGACTTGAAAGAAAAATAAAGGAAGGAAATCTGGGTAAAGAAAGAGAGAGCAAAGGATAGGAAAAGTAAAATAAGATTAAATAGCAAGTCAGAACAATTAATTACATTATTAATATTGTCCTAGCACCATGAAACCATTGGGATAATAGCATGTATTCCAATGCACGGCTATCACAACAATGTCGGATTATCAAAAAGGACCAATACAAATCTTTTCATATGCTGCTTCATTAATTTAATAGCTTAAGTTGACAACATTGGAAAAGCAATTATAAGGTTACAAGGTAATAATACAAAATTTTTAAAATGTCTGACATTAGGTATGCAGCACTGAAATTGACCATACAATGCAATTGGTCCATGACAGTATCTATGATCCACTTAAGCCATGTCTCATCATTCCTCATTGAATGCTAACAGTAAAATGGTCCATTCTCTTTTTCCACATAAGTTTATCTGTGAAATAACTGCAAAGAGGTGAGTATTCCATCACAAAGTCACCCTATATTTACATGTGCACAATACACTGGCTGTGGCCTGCCTGCTCAGAGTCAGTCCCTAAAATGGGGAGATTCTGAATCTCCTGTTTACAACTGTGAGCCAGGGCTCCCTGATTAGTCCAGCAACAAACCTAATCAAGGATCTCATAGTCAGTGAGATCCACCTGGTTCCAATCACTGCAATGTAGTTTTTCCTTATGTAAACATGTACTATTCATTTCATATATTCCTTTTAGCAGGAAGCTCCACATTTTCAGAGGCTGTACACTTGCACCAAATAACTCAACTCCTGACCCCTGACATTTAAGGAATAAGTCAGCAGTATGATGGAATACTCTCTACTTGGTTGGATGATTGTAAGCCCAAACACAAGCAAGATGCTCAACACCAATGCAGCCTATTTGATTGACAGTCCATCCACCACATTCAACATTTACTTATTTCACCACTGATACATGTTGCTAGTACCATCTATAAGATGCACTGCAACAACACACCAAAGCTCCTCTTTCTAGCACCTTCCAAATTCACCTTACCATCTTGAAGGAAAAGGGCAGCAGATGCATGGGAACATCACCATGTTGCCTTCCAAGCCACACACCAGCCTGACTTTTAAATATATTGCCGGTCAATTACACTTCCCAACAATTGGACATTCTCTCTGTTCCTACTATTTAAAATTATTCCATAATTTAAACAATCTTTATTAGGTCCTCCACAGTCTTTTAGCGTGGCTTTTAGTTGTGTTTTCGTTCTTATTTATACCTTATTTGCACCTTTTCTAATGTGTCTGGGCCTTTTTTTAAATATGGCAACCAGAATTTTTACTTTCATTCATTTGTAGGAGTTGAAATCAATGGTGGGCTAACATTTATTGTCTTTTCCTAATTGCCCTTGAGAATGTTGTGATTAATCTATCTTCTTGAGCCATGAATGGTGCTGAACATTGTGCAATCATCAGTGAACATGATGCGGTGGTGGGGGGGAGGGGGAATGGTCATCGAAGTAGCTGAAGATGGTTGGGCCTACAACACTACCTTAAGGAACTCCTGCAGAGATATCTGAAACTGAAATGACTGACCTCTAACATCCACAACCATTCCTATGTGCCAGGCATGACTCCAAACAATAAGTTTTACCCCGATTCCCATTGACTCCATTTTTGCTACAGCTCCTTGATATCACACTCAGTCCAATGTGACCTTGATGTTTAGGGTTGTCACTCCCACCTCCCTCTGGAATTCAGGTCTTTTGTCAATGTTTGAACCAAATCTGTAGTGAGGTCAGGAGATGAGAGGCCCTGGTGGAACCCAAACTAGCCATCTGTGAGTGAACTGAACACAATACTCCAAATGTGGTCCAGCCAAGTTTGCTACAATTGTCAGTATTGTTAGTATATTTCATGACTTTGATAAACAAGTTATATATACTATATTTGTTTTTTAATGGTAGAATCAATATATCTTAAATATATGAAATTAATGAATTACATCTAATTCAATGATGAGAACAAGATGCGTAATATAGCATCCAATGCATCTAGAAAACATTTTAAAATTCAACTTTCTAATCACTGAAGATGTAATAATCCAAGCTAATGGAATTCTTTGGGTTAGTGCTTTGTTTTTAATTATAATTATGTGTGATCTGCAGGCCTCTATAATGCGCTACTAAACAATTTATGAGCTAAAAAAAAGCTTAGAATGTTCAGTGAAAAAGGTATAATGTAATGTACAAAGTACATGGTGTGTTTAGGGAATAATTTGAGACCTTCAGCAGCAATTATGTGGTGAAGTGAAGAATCTCGTGTCTGAAAATGAAGAAGTATCAAACATTCATTAGCCACTTTTGTATTGATTAAAAATGTAACACACATAAATATAACATTCTTATTTCTTTCAAGCAGTAAGCAGGAATAGGAGAAATTGAAAAAGCTAGTATTCTGTCTTACCTGTTCTTTAGAGCCAAGTTGACAGAAAACACCGATCAGATTTCTGGATTTAATAAGAGAGACCATTTACAATATTAGAAATAAATAGATTTGATCTACAGATAAACAATTATGAACAATTGACATGTTACTCTATTAGTTAAAACTGTAATCTCTGATAAAAACAGAGGGAAAACTTCACACATACACACACACACACACATACACGGGTACGTGTCATGGGTGGAGGGAAAAATTGGGAAGACAGTTCAATGGACCCTGTCTACAGGGTTTGCTAAGAAGATCCTTTTGGATTGTCAGGAACTGCTTCATTCTTTTGCAGAAGGTATAGGGTGACTATTTTACCCATATGAAGTTCTTTGACTTATTAATTAATGGCTACAGAGTAACTGAGCAACTGATGAAGCAAAATGTGTTGGCTTTCTTCAGGTTTGAAGTTGTTTTTAGTGAAAAGAAAAGGACAACATCTTCTTACAGGTCAAAAACATTCATTTCAGAAGTTGCACGGATACCTGGGAGCCAATCACATACTTGTTTGCAGGCAAAAGGCCTTTGTCATCAACAACAGGTCACTACCCTACAGACTAATCAGCTACTTGTTGCGAGCTGAATCTCCCTTCATACACATCACTGGTTCCAGCTCATCTGTACTAACCTCTCCCAGTACTTGAATTAACAGCAGTGTAAATAGAACTTACAATGAACATCAAGAAATTTGCTTTTAAGAAGTGCAGCAATTCTTTTCATAATCCTTGATTATGAAAGAGCCCTTTCTCCATTTTAGTCCATAATCAAAAATACAGAAAAATAAAAAGGGCTGGTCTTTAGAACTCACATTGAAGGAGGCTGTGATATATAATAAGTTTTAATTCCAAAATCATTGTACAAAAAGAACACTTAATTTACTGATTCCTTTGTCTATGTGAATAATTACTCATAATTTTTTAAAACATTCCATCAACAAATTAACTGTAGCTGAGGAAAAGTAAAGCACATAATTATCCAACAAATCACTCAGTCCAAGTCAATATTAGTAGGGTCAGGGAAGGTAATCATTTTAATTTGATGCTTACAGTTACCTTTCTCTTAACACATGTAATTAGCTGTGAGACCACAGGACTCATCAACAGCTTCCCAATGAACTGTTATTTTTGTTTTGAGGTGGAAAATAACTACAAATTATTTGCAAAATGGTGGCTTTCTGTTACTAACACCATTCTGTTTATTTGCAAATGATCATTCCTATATTTCAAAGTTGTCTAACACTACAAATAGGACTTTAATTGACTTCTAATGGCACTGAACATGTGGAGATCCATTTGTTTCCCCATGTTGTCATATTATAATAAAAGAAATTGAATCAAACGTATTAGGAAAGCTGAATAGAGAATGACATTAAAACTCATTAATGTTTAGAGTAACAGAGATTAAAAAAAAAGCATTCTCAAAGAACTGTAAGTAGGTGCTGTAAGTAACTGCAGGTAATGTAAGTATGTAGGCATTAGAATGTTGTAGATCTTTCTTATTTATTATTTCTTTGATTGCTTTATTTGCATTCATTTACATTCTGTATTTAAAAAGAAATTCCTTGCATCCTTTACCAATCGGAGAGAAATGCAAATCTCTGCCAGTGTTCCTGCTTGAACTGGCAGCTCGAGAGTGACAGGGAGCTTGGATGAATCTGTTTCTTCACTTTTTCTCCTTTGGCAGAATTGTATTGTCTTCTCTTAGTACCTCCTATCATGTCATGAAACACAGGTTGAACTCACAAATGTGAGATGTGTACATTTGAAAGAGAATTTTATGGGATTTCATACAGGGTTAGGTTGAATAATCTGTTAGAAGTAATAAAACAGAAACAGACGTTGCTGGAGAAACTCAGCTGTTCTGACAGCATCTGCAGAGCCTGTTCTTTGGGTCCAGTGACCCTTCCTCAGAACTAAAAGTAGCTAGAAAAGGTGGTCTGTCTGCTGAAAACAGGATGTGGGGATGGCAGGTCAAGGTGTAAACAATAGGTGGAGACAGGGCCCACAGGTAAGAAAGACACTTTGATGGCAGAGGGTTGGATAATGGTAAACCAGGGGAAAAAAAACATTGCTAATGTGGAACTCGAGTAGGTGATCCCCATTAGATGCTTTTCTCATTCCCTGACCCTAACCCTAACCATCCTTTTGTCTGCCTATCTATTTCCCTCTGGGCTCTGTTTCCACCACCAACCCCTTCATCATCTCCAATATATAAACCACCTTTTCCAGCTACTATTACCTCTGAAGGCAGGTCACTGCACCTGAAACCATGGCAGTGCTTTCTCTCCTCAGATATTGTCAGACTTGTGGAGTTTCTTCAGCAATTTCTGTTTTTGTTCCAGATGTCCAGCACCTTCAGTACTTTGCTTTACGTGAGGAGTAATCTTGGGTCTCTATCAATAGAGATGGACAGAATGCTTGTTTTTATCTGTACCTTTGCTTCTAAGGTTTATCACCCATCAGACTTTTCCTGAGGTTTCCAGGAATTACATTCTTAGCATTTTCCAGGTCACTAGTGCAACTATTGAAAAATTACAGGTAGTTAAAAAAAATCTTTACAAAAGTCCTTTTTTTTAAATAAATGATGGGAGAGAAAATTTTGTTTGATGGATAGTGTAGGAACATCCAATCAGCTAATGAAGAGTTTATCTGCTTTCTGATTGGATTGTGGAAATAGTCAGCTAGCCCATATTTACAGGTTGATCTGGAGGGAACCTCTTGTGATTCAGTATCCCTACCACTGGACTGGCCAGGCCCAGGTTCAAATCCCACCTACCCCAGAGGTGTGAAATCACATGTCTGCAACTAGTTGATTTAGAAAATGCATAAGGAAAAACTAGTTAATCTGTTATGAAAGGGAGAGATGTAATTACACAAAAACGGTGTAGACTTTAGGGTGAAATGCTGTTGGAACGGTGTCATGCCTATACACCGCTATGTCCTCAAAATGAAAGAAGAGTTTCGTTTTCACTTCACCTGGCAAAGGAGCAGTGCTCCGAAAGCTTGTGATTTCAAATAAACCAGTTGGACTATAGTCTGGTGTCATGTGACTTCTGACTTTATCAATAAGACCATAAGACGATGAGACCTAGGAATAGAATTAGGGCATTCAGCCCATTGAGTCTGTTCTGGCATTTGATCATGACCGATACATCTCTCTCAACCCCATTCTCCTGCCTTCTCCCCATAACCCTTGATTCCCTACCAATCTAGAACCTATCTAGATTTGTCTTAAATACATTCAATGCCTTGGCCTCAACAGCACTTTGTGGCAATGAGTTCCACAGATTTACTATCCTCTGGTTGAAAAAATTCCTCCTCATCTCAGTTCTAAAGGGTCGTCCTTTCATTCTGAGGCTGTGTCCTCAGGTCCTCGTCTCTTTGACTAATGGAAACATCTTCTCCATGTTCACTCTATCTAGACCTCTCAGCTTCCTGTAAATTTCAATGAGACCCCCTTCTCTCACCCTTCTGAACTCCATTGGCTGCAGACCCAGAGTCCTCAACTGCTCCTCATATGACAAGCTCTTCATCCCTATGATCACTCTTGTAAACCTCCTCTGGACCCCTCCAATGCCAGCACATCCTTCTTTGCAAATGGAGCCCAAAACTGCTCATAATATTCCAAATGCAGACTGACCAGAGCCTTACATGGCCTCAGCAATACATCTCTGCTCAAGTATTCTAGCCCTCTTGAATGCATTTGCCTTTCTGACTGCACATTGAACCTGAATGTTAACTTTAAGAGAATACTGAACTAAGAAACCTAAGTCTCTTCATACTTCAGATTTCCAAAGCCTTTCCCTGTTTAGAAAATAGACTACACCTCTATCCTTCCTACTAAAGTGCAAAATCTCATACTTTCCCACATCGTATTCCAGCTGCCACCTCTTTGCCCATTCTCCAACCTATCCAAATCCTTCTGCAGTGTCTCTACTTTCTCAACACTATCTGTTCCTCTACATATCTTTCTGTCATCTGCAAACTTAGTAACATGATCCACGGTTCCTTTGTCCAGATTGTTAATGTATAACGTGAATAGTTGTGGTCCCAACACGAATCCCTGTGGAGCTCCACTAGTCACTGGCTGCTACCCAAAAAAATCCCTTTATCCCTACTCTCAACCTTCTGCCAGTCAGCCAATCTTCTAACCATGCCAATACCTTGTCCCTAACACCAGGTGCTCTTATTTTGTTTACCAGCTTCCAGTATGGTTCCTTGACAATTGCCTTTTGGAAATCCAAATAGATCATGTCAAACAGCACTCCTTTGTCTAACCGGCTTGTTACCTCCTCAAAGAATTCCAACTAATTTTTCAGGCTTGATAAAGCTGTGCTGACCCTGCCTTATTTTACTATGTACTTCCAAGCAAACTTATCTTTATTAATGGACTCTAAAATCTTGCCAACAACTGAGGTCAGGCTAACCGGCCAACAGTTTCCTGTCTTTTGCCTCCCTCCCTTCTTAATTTGGGGTGTTACATTAGCTATTTTCCTGTCCTCTGGAATCCTCCTGACTCCAGTGATTTCTGAAAGATCACTTCCAATGCCTCCACAATTTCCTCAGCTATCTCCTTCAGAATTCTGGGGTGTAGTCCATCTGGTCCAGGTGATGTATCCAACTTCAGACCTTTCAGCTTCCCCAGCACCTACTCCTTAGTGATGGCCACCACACTCACCTCTACCCCCTGACTTTCTTGAAGTTCTGGTCTATTCCCAGTAATATCCACTGTGAAAACTGATGCAAAGTGTTTATTCAGTTCCTCAGATACTGAAGCAGTCCATATTCAAATGCAACAAGGCCTGGACAATATGCAGGCATAGACAGACAGGTGGCCAGTAATATTCATACAATATAAATGGCAGGCAATTACTATTTTCAACAAGATCCAATCTGACAATCGTTCCTTGACATTTAATGGTGTTACTATCACTGAATCCCCCACAGTCAGTATCCTTTGGGTTACCATTAACTAGAAACATAATTGGATGCACAAGATAAACACAGTGACAATTGTAGCAGGTCAGGGGCTAGGAATACTGCAGTGAGCAACTCGCCTCCTGGCTCCCCAAGTCTGTCTGTCATCTACAAGCAAAAGTCAGGAGTGAGACGGAATACTCCCCACTTGCTTGGATGGGTACAGTTCATACAATACTCAAGAAGATTGACACCATCCAGGATAAAGCAACCTGCTTGACTGGCACCACATCAAAAAGTACCCACTTCCCCTATCACCAAGTAGCTCAGTATCAGTAATGTGTACTATCTGCAAGATGCAGAAATTCGAGAAAGATCCTCAGACAGCACTTCCATGACCACTTCCATGTAGAAGGACAAGGGCATCACGTATATGGAAACAGCACCACCTGCAAATTCCCCTCCAAGCGTCTCATTATCCTGACTTAGAAATATATCAGTATTCCTTCATTGTTGTTGGGTCAAAATCCTGGAATTCCTTCCCTAATGGCATTGTGAGCATAGAGCACAGAACAGTACAACACAGGAACAGGCCCTTCGACGCATCATGTCTGTGCCAACCATAATGCCATTCCAAACTAATGCCATCTGCTTGCACATGGTCCATATCATTCTAATCCCTGCCTTTTTATGTCTCTGTCTAAATGCCTCTTAGGCGTTGTGAATGTATTTGTTTCTGCTATCTCCCCTGGCAGCACATTCCAGACTCCTAACACCCTCTATGTAAAACATGTGCCTTCCAAATCTCCTTTAAACTTTCCCCATCTCACCTCAAACTTATGCCCCCAAGTATTTGATATTTCACTTTGGGAAAAGGACTCCGACTATCCATGCATCTCATAATTTTAGACACCTCTGTCTGGTCGCCCCTCAATTCTGATGCTCTAGCAAAAGCAATCCAAGTTTGTCCAACCTCTTGTCATAGTTAATACAATGCAAACAACATCCTGGTAAACTTCTTACTTTAGTTTACCGACAACGCATGGATTGCAGTGGTTCAAGAAGGCAGCTCCTCATCACCTTCTCAAGGGCAACTAGGGCTGGGCAATAAATGCTGGCCCAGCCAGTGATTCCAACATCCAACGAGTGAATATAAAAAGAAATTGGAATTGCAGAAGGATTACTGAAACCTTGTTCCCGATCGCCAAAGAAAGGCAGCATTGCCTATATCACTATGTTTAATGGACGATGACAAGCAGGGGTTATTGTCATTTTGGCCCTGGTGCAGTACAGAGAATGAGTCAGCAAGCCCCAGGGCTAGCAACAACTCCAGTGGCTGCTAAACAGCACCCACATGAAGAGGTCACAGCTGAAGGTCCCCCAGGCTACAGTAGAAGTCATGCGGCCCAGAGTCTATTATCCTCAATGCCATTTTCCCCACCTGACTGAGGTGTATAAGATCAAAGATCATAAAACCGCAGGAGCACAAATTAGGCCATTTAGCCCATCAAGTTTGCTCAGTCATTCAATTATGGCTGATAAGTTTTTCAACCCCACTCTCCTGCTTTATCCCCATAACCTTTGATCCCCATAGCAATCAAAAACTTCTCTATTCTTGTCTTAAATGTACTCAATGACCTGGCCTCCACAACCTTGTGTGGCAATGAATATTCCAGATTCACCACTCTCTGGCTAAAAATGTTTTTCTTTATCTCTGTTCTAAAGGGTCTTCCCTTCCTACTTTTGGGCGGCACGGTGGCACAGTGGTTAGCACTGCTGCCTCACAGCGCCTGTAGACCCGGGTTCAATTCCCGACTCAGGCGACTGACTGTGTGGAGTTTGCACGTTCTCCCCGTGTCTGCGTGGGTTTCCTCCGGGTGCTCCGGTTTCCTCCCACGGTCCAAAGATGTGCGGGTCAGGTGAATTGGCCATGCTAAATTGCCCGTAGTGTTAGGTAAGGGGTAAATGTAGGGGTATGGGTGGGTTGCGCTTCGGCGGGTCGGTGTGGACTTGTTGGGCCGAAGGGCCTGTTTCCACACTGTAAGTCTAATCAAAAAAATACTCTAAGGCTGTGCCCTCAGGTCCTTGCCTCTCCTACCAATGGAAATATCTTCCCAATGTCCACTCTGTCCAGAGCATTCAGTATTCTGAAAGTTTCAATCAGATCACACCTTATCCTTCTAAACTGCATCAAGTATGATCCCAGAATTCTTAAACTTTCCTCATATGTTAAGCCTTTCATTTCTGGGAACATTCTTGTGAACCTCCTCCGGACCTTTACCAGAGCCAGTACATCCTTCCTGAGGCATGGAACCCAGAATTGCTCATAATACTCTAAATGTGGTCTGACCACTACACCAGGTGTGGTCCTGATGCAGACTGAGTTTGTCCCGGGACACTGTCACAGAGCTACGTCATCTGCTGAAGTGGGATCTGTGACCTGAAGGAGGGGGGTGACCATCCCATCTCAGCAGCTGTCAAGGTGACCTGTGTGGGATCTCTCAGTCCTCTAGGTGTAAGTGAAGACTGCAGATGCAGGCGATTAGAGTCGAGAGTGTGGTGCTGGAGAATCACAGCAGGTCAGGCAGCATACTAGGAGCAGGAAAATTTCACCTCATTCCTGAAGAAGGGCTTTTGCCCAAAATGTCAATTTTCCTGCCCCGCAGATGCTGCCTGACCTGCTGTGTTTTTCCAGCACCTCACTCTCTCAATCCTCCCTCCACCATGCTTTGAGACTTTTACCAGTGTAATTTTTGACAGATTACACCATTTCATTTCCTTGTGATGAGATCAGTGTTGCAGCCCAGGCAGTTGACATGGCTAAAGGAACTGGCACCCTCCCAGGTACAGGGCACTATAGGCTGTATACCCAGCACAGTGAAAGCATCATCATAACACAGCTGGCTTCAATACCAGTAAAGTGTTCCATTCCATCATTGTACAAGTCATCAGTGATCAACTGTGCCACCATCCTAGACATTTGGGTCAGGTATCCTGGGAGCTGCCATGATGTCTATATCCTTGAGAACTCTCATATTTGTCCTGATGCCTTACAACAATGGTTACTGGGAGACAAGGGCTACCCTCTGCAACCATGGCTGATGACTCCATTACACAAGTCCCTGAAAGAGGCTGAGTGTAAATACAATGCTCCCATACTTCATCCTGGGCCATTATGTCAGACAATAGGACGCCTCAATGTGAAGCTCCAATGCTCGGATCAGCCTTGGGGTTGGGAAGCCTTGTGATTCTCTCTGCACACAGTGCTCTGCACACGTGCAGCGGGATAAGAGGAATCGTGATGGATGTTGAAGATCCGGGAGAGAAAAGCAGTCTTCCAAGAAGGAAGATGAGGATATTGAGCAGGAAGAGCATCACCTTCACATGATAGAGCATTGGTCACTGAAAGCCATATAGGATGAAATTCACACCCGGTTCCAAATGACGTGAGCTGGATGCAGTGATCACCCATTGATCGTAAACTTATTACTTGTGAGCCAAACAGCCCCTGGTTATTCCTCGAAACAAATGCAGCTTTTCTTCTCTTGCTATTCCTCACTTTTCTCTGCTTTTTAATAAAAGTTAACATTTTCCTTCTGCCTGAAAGCAATGCCACATTGAACAATAACAAGATGTTCTGCTGTACTGGGCATTAGGGATAGAGAAGTACTCTCTTAGGGAAAAGTTGATGGGCAGAGAGGTCTGGGAGTGCAAGTCCATTGTACCCTGAAGGTTGCTGCACGGTAGATAGAGTGGTCAAGAAGGCATATAGTATGTTTGCCTTCATCGGACAGGGTATTGAATATAAGAGCTGGCAAGTCATATTAAAATTGTACAAAACATTGGTTCAGCCACATTTAGAATACTGTGTACAGTTCTGAGCGCCACATTACCAAAAGGATGTGGACGCTTTGGAGAGGGTGCAGAGAAGGTTTATGAGGATGTTGCCTGGCATGGAAGGTGCTAACTATGAAGAAAGGTTGAGTAGGTTAGGTTTATTTTCACTAGAAAAAAAGGAGATTGAGAGGGACCTGATTGAGGTTGACAAAATCATGAAGGGCATAGACAGGGTGGATAGAGACAAGCTTTTTCCCAGCGTGAAGGATTCAATAACGAGAGGTCATGCTTTCAAGGTGAGAGGTGGAAAGTTTAAGAGGGATACACGCAGTAAGTACTTCACACAGAGGGTGGTGGGCGTTTGGAACGCGTTGCCAGCAGAGGTGGTCGAGGCAGGCACGGCAGATTCATTTAAGATGCGTCTGGACAGATGCATGAGTAGGTGGGGGGCAGAGGCATACAGATGCTTAGGAATTGACCGACAGTACATTTGGATAGGCTCAGGTTTGGAGGGCCTAAGGGCCTGTTCCTGGGCTGTAAACTTTCTTTGTTCTTTGTTCTTTGTTCTAGACAAGGTTCTAACATGGTAGAGTACTTGGAATGGGGAGCCTGAATAGTTTCATTCCTGTGGCTATGGATACAATGACAGTCAATTAAGCAAGTGATGATTAACTAGCAATACATTTACAAATGTGAGATTCTATTTGCAATGAAGTGTTACGGGTGTTGCCTATATGCCTTCAGAAGTGTTTCCTCTTTGTTTCTCTCTCAGTACATGTAAAGGGAAGGGCTGTTTGTGACTGGCAGTGATTGACCTGGCACAGCTGAGCTTTGAATACAGTGTCTGCTGTGGAAATCCTGGAAGAGCTGAAAATGTGTTGCTGGTCAAAGCACAGCAGGCCAGGCAGCATCTCAGGAATAGAGAATTCGACGTTTCGAGCATAAGCCCTTCATGACGAAGGGCTTATGCTCGAAACATCGAATTCTCTATTCCTGAGATGCTGCCTGGCCTGCTGTGCTTTGACCAGCAACACATTTTCAGCTGTGATCTCCAGCATCTGCAGACCTCATTTTTTACTCAAAATCCTGGAAGATCCTAGCTATGGTGACACTTCCACTGCTGGTCAGTGCACAATAGTACAAGTGTGGCACCAATGAGGCCTGTTGCATAGATAATGTGGTGAGTATCAGAGAACTGCGTGAGATAACTAACTAGAGCTAATGAAATACTACCTTCCATGGAACTTCTCTAAATTGACATCTATCCAATTTAAAGTCAAATGTGGATTCTTTATGAAATATATAATATTAAAATTACACTTTGGTGAAACAGGATAATTGGATGAAGTCTTGCTTCTAGAAATCAGTTTCAATTTGGAAATCATAAATTCTGTCCCTTTAAATTACAATTTATATAATTTTTAGTTACATAGTAAAAGATATGATAATTCAGGAAGAAGTGCCATAACTGATAACAGTACTGACTGAGGAACTAGGTGAAACAACTCGATAATTGGGTTGCGGCAGTGGGTAGTACAATAGGATAGGTGTTATGTTAGTCATTGCAATTACAACTAACAATGTAGGAATTTTTAATAGAGGCTGATGTAAGACAGCAGAAAGTCATGTTTTTTTGTAAACAATAAATACATGCTGATTTCGGATTCTAAATAAATTACATGATCTGTAAAATAGCAAATCTCCTTTAGCATAACTCAGGGTTCGTTTGGAATTTGGGGCAAAGCTGTAATGTATCATGATTCATCTGACCTTTCCCTTTAAGGTTACTACTCAGGGTTTTACTGATAATTATAGCTGCACGTAAATACTTGATGTAAATTAGTGGGCAGTAAATTGCTTATAAATGTCAGGCTCTTGGTCAGAACAATCTAGATAAAAGTTCGGTTTACATTCTCTTTTGCTAGCTTTGCACCTGTAATAAAATGCGATAGTTACATACAGGACTTTATTTAATACTAATGACGGGGTATTGGGATTGTAGCCAGCGAGATATATTGAATGAATTTAATTTTGTTAAGGCTAAACATTTTGCTAATAACTGGTCTTCTGAGGGTGCATGTAACATACACATAATAAGATCAATGACGTAAAATAACCAGGAAACAGCTACTTAATAATTTTCAGTTTCTTTCAGAAGTTCCTTAATGATGAAATGGTGGTAATAATCTACACATGTCTTGTTGTAAGGTATGTAATGTGAGCAACCTTAGAACATTAGTGGGCGGCACGGTGGCACAGTGGTTAGCACTGCTGCCTCACAGCGCCTGAAGACCCGGGTTCAATTCCCGACTCAGGCGACTGACTGTGTGGAGTTTGCACGTTCTCCCCGTGTCTGTGTGGGTTTCCTCCGGGTGCTCCGGTTTCCTCCCACAGTCCAAAGATGTGCGGGTCAGGTGAATTGGCCATGCTAAATTGCCCGTAGTGTTAGGTAAGGGGTAATGTAGGGGTATGGGTGGGTTTCGCGTCGGTGTGGACTTGTTGGGCCGAAGGGCCTGTTTCCACACTGTAAGTCTAATCTAATCTAAAATTACATGCTAGTAGATTGTTTGCTTCATCTTGTCCCTGCTAACTTTTATTGTAAGTAGCCAAGATGATAGAATAATTTCTTTCTCTCCAACTCCCTGCAGCTTGTAGTTTTTCAAATTTTCAACCATGTCAAAACATTCTTCTGTGAAGATAATCACTTATCAATGTGGTCATACTTCAGGCTGCAATAGCATTTCCCTGACCTGTCCTTAAACAAACTTTTCTCTCCAATTTCCTCTAAGACCAACTTCAAAGCAAGATGTCCATGAAATTCATCTGCTGCTCCCTGCTTTCCATTCCCAGTAAATTTCTCGTAATGCTACCTCCCTTACTGAACGACGCAAGCTGGTGTTGACAATGATTTCCTATGATCAGACATTGTTTTCCTTTTCTTTTAAAACCAGTCATCACCTCCACCTCAAAAAAACAACTGCTGCCCCTCCCCGCTCCCCCACACACACCACTGTCCTTGCAAATTACCACTTCATTCCCAGTCTCCCTCTATGTTTAAAATTTGTGTCCATGCTATCTTGCACAGAGCTGTTTGATCAGGTTTTGCTACTGCCATAATATCAACAACTCCAAAGACACAAATGATACTTTCTATGATGATAATGTATTATCCCACCTTATCTGTCTCACCATCTTTACATCTCATGACATGCTCCGAAGTAACATATTCCTTCTCCTCTGTCTAGCTCAGTGGCATTGTTCTGAACTACCACTCTATTTAACTGATCCAAACCACAGCATCTCCCTGCCCCTTACTGTTATTTGTTTAGACCCCCCCATATTTTAATCCTGGCACCTTTACCATCTATAATTCAGCCCATTTATGACATATTCTTAAACATGGAGTTAACTTTCACTGGTATAATGGTGATAGCTAGCTCTACCTGTCCACCAGCTCCCTCAATTTTCCCGCTGTCTCTGATGAAGGGCTCTGGCCCGAACCGTCGAATTTCCTGTTCCTTGGAAGCTGCCTGACCTGCTGTGCTTTAACCAGCAACACATTTTCAGCTCTGATCTCCAGCATCTGCAGACTTCACTTTTTACTCGATAATATGCATCTAGTCCTGCTCATCCATCATTGACTCGATTTGTAAATTATTTTTTTTTCATTTTCATCCTTTTTTAAAATCCCTTGTGGCTTTAATTCAATTTCTATATCATATAATATGTTAGCATTCTCAATTTGTCTAATTCTAGTTTTCAGCTCATTGTCTGACCTTATGCTCCACCCAACCAGAAATGTGGCCATACATCAGCTACCCATGTTCTATAATTTCCATCTTGAACCCTTCTCTTCCTTGGTTGTGGTGACTGCCTTCATCTCTTTAATTTGACAAGCATGTTGCATTTATGTGTCTTTGTGGTGTCTCAGTTCCTTTTTATATGTTAAGGCTATCGGTGGGCTGGCATTAATAGAATGTGGATTAAGTTTGACAACTCTCCTAATTGATCTGCAAGTCTCCAGGATAGGAAATAAACCTTCTGAGTGCTGCATCATAAAGTTTTGGAAAACTTTACCCTTCAATATCTTGCCACTTCATTTTATCACTACTGCATAGGAAGCGATCCATGCTGAGTGTATCATCACTCCCAGAGGTGACATTTTAATTTAATTTGAATATGCTTCTGTTAAAGTTCTGTAGGTTTCCGATAACCAGGTGATTATAGTTTTTTACAGTTCCATACCAGAGGCTGCCTACCATGTTTAATGTTTATTAGAAGAGTAGACAACTGTGGAGCAGCATGGGGCCTCAGTGGTTAGCATTGCTGCCCCACAGTATCAGGGACCCAGATTCGATTTCAGCCTCGGGTGACTATCTATGTGGCGTTTGCACATTCTCCCTCTGTCTGTGTGGGTTTCCTCAGGATGCTCTAGTTTCCTCGCACAATCACAAAGATGTGCAGGTAAGATGAATTAACCATGCAAAACACACACTGTTCAGGAATGTGTAGGTTAGGTGCATTAGTCAGGGGTAAATATAGAATAATAGGGTAGATTAGATTCCCTACAGTACAGAAACAGGCCCTTCAGCCCAACCTGATCCTCCAAAGAATAACCCACCCAGACCCATATTCACCCCTGACACTATGGGCAATTTAGCATGGCCAATTCACTTAACCTGCACATCTTTGGACTATGGAAGGAAACCCATGCAGACACAGGGAGAATGTGCAAACTCCACACAGATAGTTGTCCAAGGCTGGAATTGAACCTGGGACCCTGGTAGTGTGAGGCAGCAGTGCTAACCACTGAGCCACCGTGCTGCCAGATAGGGGAGTAAGTCTGGGTGGGTTACTCTTCAGAGGGTCGGTGTGGACTTGTTGGGTCATACTGTAGGGATTCTATGATTCTATGTACCTAGCTCAGGATGACTGTAAAAAGAGAGACCCGGAGTGGGAAATAGATGTTGCAAGGTTAGGTGAATCAGAACAAGAATAAGTGATGAGGGATTTGCGTATGAGAGGATGGAACTTAGGGGAGAGAGAGAGAGAAAGAGAGAGAGAGAAAGGATCAGAATAATTGGGACAAGGGTGCTGGGTGGGAACAGAGAGAGAGGGAGACAGTGCAGAACTGGGTAGCTGGGACTCAGCATTCTTTGCAGAATTGAGTAAAGCAGCAGAAACAAAATGGGTGGAGTATTGCAGTGAGGACCAACCAGTAAAGAGGTGTTTAAAACCTCGGAACTTTACAGAGGGTCAGTAGTGAAGATGATTTCCACTGGTGGATAAATGGGAAACAAAGAGATGCAGTTCAAGGAATCTGACTGGAATAACCAAAAGGAGAGGAAGAAAAGATGTTTCTTCATTGAAGACCATTAGGAATTTTCACACAAATTAGGATTATGGCAGAACTTGGCATGACACCTAAAACAAAATGTATAAATATTTACTAAACAGTCTCAAAGAATTGAAATTAAAGGAGAGAGATCTCCAGTTGAAAATGTAGCAGCAGCAGCAAGGGGACCAGGTTGAAATGGCTTGCTGCCATGTTGTGTTTTCTAGGGTTCTAATGTAGGCTGGTCCTCACTGCAATGCTCTATTGTACCTGAGTCCAGGGAGTGGGTTACAAATGTTAGTACTGAGCTGGGATTGCAAAGCTGTGCCTGCTAAAGATGGGTTTGTGCTGGTTAGTTTTGATGTGTGAACTCGATGTGCTGACTGGCTCTGACAAAGGCTCCCAGTTCAGAGATGTCATCTTCACACAGAACTAGAGTCCAAGGTGATAGGAAGAGGTAGGAGTTGGGTTTATTGAGAAAATGGTATGGACAATTCTAAAAGGTGTACTGGAATATGGGGACCTGGGGATATATGTACATAATTCATTTAAGGTGGCAGGTAAATTTCAAATGTGGTTGAAAAAGAATCCAGGATCCTGAAATTCATAAACATTGGCAAAGTGTACAAAAACAAGGATATTATGATGAAGTTGGATTAAATGCTGACTCAGTCTCAACTGGAGTATTGCGTCCAGATCTGAACACATATTTCAGAATAGATGTGAAGGCATTAGGGAGGATAAAGATAACATTCATGAGAATGGATCCAGGGATGAGCAACGTCAGTTGCATAGATAGATTGGAGAAAATAAAGATGAGAAGATAAAGTGGAGATTGAAAATCGTGAGTGATTGAAGAGGTCAGAAAAAGTTGGTCACTTTGGTGGAGGGATCAAGGACCAGAGGATACAGACCTCAAGCGATTGACCAAAGAAGTAACATCAACATTAGGGGATGATTGTAACAAATAAAACTGATAGTGAGCTGGCATGTCCATATAACATGGTAGGAGACAGTGAGGTCTGCAGATGCTGGAGATCAGAGTTGAGAGTGTGTTGTTGGAAAAGCACAGCAGGTCAGGCAGCATCCGAGGAGCAGGAAAATCAACATTTCAGGTCAGAGCCCTTCATTAAGAATGAGGCAGGGAACCTCGGGGATGGAGAGATAAATGGGAGGGGTGTGGGAATGTAGCTGGGAGTACGATAGGCAGATGGAGGTGGGGGTCGTAGTAATAGGTCAGTGAGGAGGGTGGAGCAGATAGGTGGGAAGGAAGATGAAAAGGTAGGACATGTCATGAGGGCAGTGCTGAGTTGGAAGGTTTGATCTGGGATAAGACGGGGGAAGGGGAAATGAGGAAACTGGTGAAATCCACATTGATCCCGTGCGGTTGGAGGGTCCTGAGGCAGAAGATGAGGTGTTCTTCCTCCGGCCGTTGGGTGGTAAGGGAGTGGCAATGGAGGAGGCCCAGGACCTGCATGTACTTGGCAGAGTGGGAGGGGGAGTTGAAGTGTTAGGCCACAGGGCGGTGGGGGTTGATTGGTGCAGGTGTCCCAGAGATGTTCTCTGAAGCGCTCTGCAAGTAGGCGTCCTAGCTCCCCAAGCTAAAAGAGGCCACATCGGGAGCAACGGATACAGTAAATGACATGTGTGGAAGTGCAGGTAAATCTCTGATGGATGTGGAAGGCTCCTTTGGGGCCTTGGACGGAGGTGAGGGGGGAGATGTGGACGCAGTTTTGCAATTCCTGTAGTGGCAGGGAAGGTGCTGGGAGGAGGGGAGGGTGGGTTGATGGGGGGGGAGGGGGTGGGGGGAGGGAATCATGAAGGGAATGATCTTTATGGAAAGCGGATAGGGGTGGGAGGGAAATACATCTCTGGTGGTGGGGTCCATTTGTAGGTGGCAGAAATGGCGAGGATGCTGCAATGTATATGGAGGTTGACAAATGGACTGTACTTAACTGAATCCCAGTTACCTGGAATATACATCATCGCACCCTGCTTCCTGTAAAGACTCCATCCCATTCTCCAGTATCTCCATCTCCATCAAATCTGTTCCAACGATGCCACCCTCTACTGGAGGGGGGAGGGGGGCTGTGGGGCGTGGGGGGGGGGGGCGGGTGTTGGTGGTGTGGTGGCTCAGAGATATCCACATTTTCCCTCAACTGAGGATTTCCTGCCATTGTCGTTGACAAGGCCCTCAGCTGTGTCTGATCCATCTCCCGCACTTCTGCCCTCACCCGCTGTCGTCTCTCTCACGACTGGGCGTCTCCAGTCCTCACTTACCACCCCACCAGACTCTGCATCCAGAGGATTATTAGCTGCCATTCCACCACCTCCAAAGGGATGCACGTCTAGATGCAGGTTCCCCTCCTCCCTCATGTGAGCCTTCCTCAGGGATGATTCCTTCTGGGACACTCTGATCCACTCCTCTTCTACACCCAATACCTCCCCACATCTCCGTAGCTCCTTTCCAAGCAATTGCAGAAGGTATAAAACCTGCCTGCTTACTTCCTCCGTCCTCACTATCCAAAGCCTCAGACACACCTTCTAGGTAAAACAGAGATTTACCTGCACTTCCCTCAATCTAGTCTATTGTATTCAATGCTCACGATGCAATCTCCTTTACATTAGGGAGCCAAAACACAGACTGGATGACCGCTTTGCTGGACATCTACATGGTCTCTGTAAAAATGACCCCAAGCTTTGAGTTGCCTGCCACTTCAACACAACACTGGGTTCCCATGACAACATTTCTGTCACAGGCCTGCTGCAGTGTTCCAGCAAGACTCAGCACAGGCTCAAAGAACAATGCTTCATCTTTTGCTTGGGGATCCTGCAGTCTCTCGGACTCAACATTGAGTTCAATAACTTTAGAGCCTGATTATACCTTCAATGTTTTTAACCCACCCTAGACCCTAGTCCTTTCATGACACATGTTGCTTTCAGCACACAGCTAACACATTCTCTCCTGCTCTCAACTCTCATTATCACTTATTCAGCTTCTCTTTTGTCTTGGTCCACTATTAACAGTCCCCTCGTCTGACTAACACATTCATACCCATCTCTCTCTCTGGGCCCTGTCTCCATATGTCCACCCACCCAACTCCCCACCTCAACCAATCCCACCTGACCCCCACCCACACCCCTCCCCACCCTACCTCACCTTCAGGATAAATGCCTCTTTTTTCCAGCCACTATATGTTCTGACGGAAAGTCACCTGACGCAAAATGTCTCTGCAAATACTGCCCAACCTGCTGAATTTCTCCATTAATTTCTGGTTTTGGTTCAGATATCCAGCATCTACAGTTCTTTTTTTCATTTTGGTGACTCCATGAGTAAAACTTAAGATCCCATGGACCAAGAGATACTTAAAAATAGCTCAATAATTCAGGCTGGAAAATGGAAAAGTGAAATCATTACTAAAGCTCAGTTGAAGCATTATTTCTATAGAAGGCGCTACGAGGCACAGTTACAGAAACAGAAGTAAAGGGTCACAAAAGAAATATTCAACCAAGATTTCAGGACCCGTAACAAAACAAAGCAAGCAATTAAAGCAATTAAGTTGAACAGATTAAAAGCCAAGGAGAACAATCAGGAGGATGGAAGAACACAGCAAGCCAGGCAGCATCAGGAGGTGGAGAAGTTGACATTTTGGGTGTGGCCCTTCTTCAGTACTGGGGGTTAGTGTAAGGAGAGTTGAAGATAAAGGGGGTGGCGGGGCAGGGTGGTGAGGTGGAGATAGGTGAAGACAGGTAGAGGGTAAGACCTGGTTAGTCAAAAGAAGGAAAGAATCCAGTAGGTGGCTGGTACGAATGGAAGGGAGGGGAAAGGGGCTGGGAAGGGAATTGGGGAACGGGAAGGGAGGTTTTATAAAGTACAGAACTCAATGTTGAATCCTCCAGGCTGTAGACTGCCCAAGCGGAAGATGAAATGTTGCTCCTCCAATTTGCGGTTTGGTTTGTTGTGGCAACGGAGGAGGCCGAGCATGGTCCTGTTGGAAAGGGAGTAGGAAGGGGAATTGAAATGGGTATCTGGGAGGTCGGTCGGCCCCTGCGGGCCTGACTGAAATGCTCGGTGAACGGTTCCCTAAGTTTAAATTCGGTCTCCCCGATGTAGAAAAGACCACATCGGGAGCATCTGATGCAGTAAACTGTGTTGGAAGAGAGGCAGGGCAACCTCTGTATCACCTGGAAGGACTGTTTGGGGCCCTGGATGGAGGTGAGGAGGATGGCGTACGGGCAGGTTTTGCATCTTTTCCGGTTTCAGGGGAAGGTATCTTGGGGGTCGGGAGGTTGGTGGGGAGCATCCCAGAGGACTCAATATTGAGTTCTACAATTTTTAATAACCTCCCTTCCCATCCTCCAACTCCTGTCCAGGCCCCTCCCCCTCCCACTCCTCCCAGCCACCTACCGGATTCATTCCTCCCATTGACCAAACAGGTCGTACCCTCTACCTGTCTTCACCTATCCCCTCCACACCATCCTACCCCCCACCACCCCCTTTATCTGCAACTCCACCTGCACCCCCCACCCGAAACGTTGGTTGAGTTTGAGATTATGGTTGGCATGGATTGGTTGGACTGAAAGGTCTAATTCAGTGCTGTAACATTGTACAGCCTGTGGCTATGCAGCCTTTTACAGAAGAATGTCCTACAGCTGTTCTACAACATCCTTGATCTTGGCACCATGGAGGAAATATACCATCCTGAAATCATGCTTATGGCTACTGAAATGCTTTCCAGTTCTCTTAAGAAATGAATCCCATGATGCAACTGCTGTGCCACTCATAGAGTCATAGAGCCATACAGCATGGAAACACACCCTTCAGTCCAACTCATCTACTTTGAAAAGATATTCTAAACTAATCTAGTCCCATTTGTCAGCATTTGGCCCAAATCCTTCCCACCCACCCCCTCCAAACCCTTCCTATTCATATACCAATCCAGATGCCTCTTAAATGTTGTAATTGTACCCTCTACTTCCTCTGTGTGAAAAAAGTTGTTCCTTAGGTCCCTTTTAAATCTTTCCTCTCTCACCTTAAACCTATGCTCTCTAGTTTTGGACTCCCCATGAACCCCCCCCGCCGCCCCTCCCCAGGAAAAAGACCTCAGCTATTCACCCTGTCCATGCCCCTCATGATTTTACAAACTTGTTTAAGGTCACCCCTCAGCTTTTGATGCTCCAGGGAAGAAAAGCTGCAGACTATTCAGCCTATCCCTCAAGCTCAAACTCTCCAACCCTGGCAACACCCTTGTAAATCTTTTCTGAACTCTTGCAAGTTTAACAATATCTTTCCTAAAGCAGGAAAACCAGAATTGAACACAGTATTCCAAAAGTGGCCTCACCAATGTCCTGTACAGCTGCAACATTCCTTTACTGAATGCACAAACCCATTGAGCGCAAACATGCTAACTTATCTACCAGCAACTCCCTTCCTTTCCTCCTGTGCAGCCAGACCACTGTGGTGTCACAGGCTTGGCTGCTGCTGCATTCCTTGGTGGAACCATCATTTTCATTAGTATCTAGAGTAGAAAACTGGGGACCCCTGAATGACCTGCCTGATTCTCTTTGACAGTCTGATAGTTACCCATTCCTTGTCTCCCTGCATGCCCCAACCAATGTTGTGACCACCTCTCTGAATGTGCCATCCAAGTAGTTCTTATATCGTGGATAAATAATAGTGACCCCCAGATACCACTTGAACTTCAAAATCCACAGCTCAAGATTTGGCAGCCAGTGAGACTCCTGAATATACGTTTGTCTCGGTCATATTAGATGTCCACAGTGCCCCACATGCAACAGGATGTGAATTCTGCTTGCCTGATCTGTCCTGCCATAGCTTGATCTTACTTTTGCATGTTTTAGTATAAATCTATTTTTCTTGTACTAAATTGTTTTAACAATTTATATTTTTTTCCAAACTTTCTCAACATTGAGCCATAATACCAAAAGCAACAGCTCACAAAAGAACACATCCTTTCTACATTCACTGAACTTGGCAAGCTTAACTACTTGTAATAAACTTTATGTAAAATATTTCTTTCTTCCTTTGTCTCCAAATTTCCACATTGAGTCAGGTTTGTCCAGTATTCATTCTGTCTCATCTCACTCCAACAATGTCTGGTCATGCATCTTTTACTGTAGGTTAGAGGGATATACAGAACTCAGACTATCATGAAGTGAACCAAGGACAATAGATTTCCATGCAGCAAATCACCAGTCTTCCAGATCTAAAGAGATTGTTTTTCAGGAGAATAATGAAACATTCAGATCACCTGAATTTGTAAAGTCAGAGACTTGGAGAAGATGAGGGTGTCCTAAATATAAAGGTAAGATATTGTGAATGTTGAAATATGAATGCGAAATCTGAAATATACACAGAGAGTGCTGGAGAAACTGAGCAAATCTGGTAACATCTTTGGAGAGAGAAACAGAGTTAATGTTTTGATCCAGTATCATTCTACTTCAGAACTCAGGTCCTATGGGGAGCCATCATCCCGAGTTCTGAAGACATCACGCTGTGCTTGAAATGTTAACTTTGATCCTCTCTCCAGAGATACTGCCAGACCTGCTTAGTTTCGCCAGCATTCTGTGTTTGTAGCCATAAATATAATACACAAGAATTGGCAAAAAATATCAAAATAAATGGCAAGAGCTTCTATAGCTATATAAAAACAATGAGAGTAGCTAAAGTAAGTGTGGGACACTTAAAGGATGCGTTCGGAAATGTCAGATAATTTACACCAATATTTTGCATTGGCCGTTGTGGTGGAAGACAAAACAAACATCCCAAAGATATCGAATAAGCAAGGTACTAATGGGAGGAAAGGTCTTATAACAATTTCTAATGCGAGGGACAAAATATTTTTCAAACTAATGGGACTGAAGGCAAACAAATTGGTAGGACTTGATGGCCTGTGTCCAAGACTTGTAAAGGAAATTACCAAAAAGATAGTGGAGACATTGCTTGAAATATTCCAGAACTCCAACTCCCCGGATTTGAGGAGGGTTCTAGCAGATTGGAAAATTGATAATGTGATGCCTCTGCTCAAAAAGGAAGGGAGGCAGAAAACACGAACTCATTGCCCAGTTATCCTACCATCCGTCATTGTGAAAATGCTAGAGTCCATTATTAAGGAAATAAGGCAGGAAATTTAGAAAAGCTTAGTACAATCATAGAGTCAACATGATTTGGAGAAAGGAAAGTCATATTTGATAAATTTGCGAGAGCTCTTTGAGGATATAACAAGCAGATTTGATAAAGAAGAACTGCGAAATACAAGGTATTTAGATTTCCAGAAGGCATTCAATAAAGTGCCACATATTGTACAAGGTAGAGGATCACGCCGTTCGGGTACTGCATTAACATAGGTTGAGAAGCATTAATGCCCAGAAGACAGAGAGTCAGGATTAATGGGTGTTTTTCAGGTTGGAAAAACAAAACTAGCACAGTTATACAAGAATCAATTATATATTAACTATGTTACTGACTTGGAGACAAGGGTAGAGTATAATGATTCCAAATTTGGTGGTTATATAAAAAGGGGTGGGAGGGTATGTTGTGATGAAGACCTAAGGAATTGAAGAGGTGATATAAATAGGGTGAGTGGGTGAACAAATACTTGGCAGATAGAGTTTATTGTAGGGAGTTTTTCTGACATATACTTTGGTGGGAAGAGTCAAAAAGACAGACCATTATTTAAATAGAAACTCCAAAACAGTGCGGCACGAAAGATCTAGGTGTTCTTGTGCACGAAACATAAAATGTTAACATATAGGTTCTGCAAGTGATTCTTAATGTGATCAGAGGTATAATACTGTGGAGTTGGAATTTAAAAAAGGGAAGACTTGATATAGTCCATTGGGTATTGTTGAGACAGCATCTAGAATACTGTGTACAATTTTCCTCTCCCTATTTAAAGCGTTTATATTGGCATTGGTGGTAGTTCAAAAGCAGTTCACTCCGCTGACTCCTGGATGGAGGGATCATCTTATCAAGAACAGCTAAATGGGTTATCTCTTTATTCATTCGAGTTTAGAAGAATGATCGAGTGAGCTTATTGTAAATCAAACGTTGAGGGGATTTGACAGGGTAGATGGTGAGAAAATGTTTCCACTCATGGGTAATCTGAAACTGGAGGATGTGGTTACAAAACAAGGAACACTCATTTAAAACTGCAATGTGAAGGTATTTCTTCTCTTTGAGCATAGTAAGTGTCTGAAATTCTCTACCCCTGAGAGTTGTGGAGGCTATATCATGAAAGTAAAGAGGAGGTAAACAGATGTTAGAGTTATTGAGAAGCTGAGGGTTATGAGGGGGTGGCATGAAAGAGAGTCATGACATGAGCATGTTGAATGGTGGGGCAGGCTTGAATGACTGAATGACCTACTCTTATTCCGATATCTTATGCTCTGATGAGGCAGCAATCTTCATGATGAGCAGCAGATTATACAGTTTTGCAAGTCCATATAACATCTACAAATCCATCCACACCTTTTATTCCCCTCATTCCATGTTCTCTATTTCCTTCTTCACTTGATTTGGATCAATAGCCACTGGCGTGAAGCCCTGAACAAAATACTCAAGTCCAGGGACCCTGACATTTATATTGTAAATGCCATAACATGTACAAATGCTGTATGATCAGAAATCCAATGATCTGATCAAGCATCCACAAAAAAATTCCAAATTAAATTGGTAATGAAAAAAAGAAGAGAATTCAGATGCAGAAAAGCAAGGCACTGTGATTAACCTAAAGCAAAGGGCAAGAAAATGCAAGCTCAATAGGTTGGATTATTTACTCCTGCTCCTATTTTTGTATATTATAGACTCTATCCCAGCCTTAAGTTTTATAGATGGTTTACAAATTAGTCTAACTTTTTTTTAATGCCTCCCCTCTCTGCATCTGTCTAACAGCTTTATAATTTACTCTCTGATATCAATTATATATGAGTAAAATACAAATTGAAAAATAATCCAAAATCAACCACAACATTTTACCAAATCAATTATTTAGAAATAATCAGCTGTAGGTGTCTTTGTAAAGCCATTTAAGGGTGACACAGGGAATTCTGAAATTGAAGAGTTTTAGAAGAATCAGCAGGACATGCAAACTGGGACAATGGCTTTACTTTAACGTATACATACAGCAAGCAAGGTTTCCAAGTAAACTCTGAATGTGAATTTCACTAGTTTTGGATAAAGACGCCTTTCAGCGTCAATAAACACCGTGAATGTGGCCACGGTAGAGTTACAACTTAATGAGATTGAGGGGAAGTGCACAGGGTCAGGCCTCAGCTCCAAGCTTCTGTTATGCTAAACAGCCAGGCACCCCGCAGCTGAAAAACTGCTGGAATTTTTATTAGCATTTCATTTACTTGGAAGGAAATTGACCCAGATGGTCGACAAAGGCGATAGAAGGCTGCTGAGCAGCCGAGTGGTGCACACTTTTCAACGGGATGCACTTGTTTGCCCATCCCTCCCTGCAACAACAAAAAATAAAGGATTAAAAGAGCGTAAGGGAATTGATTTCATGATTTTTAGATAATTTCCCCAAGATTTCAGAATGAGCTGGAAAAACTAATTTAATAGTCCGGGACTTCAATAGTAATTAAGCTGAAGAAAGGCCGATATAATGAAAGAGGTGGTGGGGTTTTTTTGCTTGTTGAGCTGTGGCTGGTGGGAACCTGTCTTAATTGGAAACAAGTGTAAGAACTAAACCATGTAAATAAAGACTGGCATGAAAGTTTATTAAGTAAGGAATTTATCGCCAGTCATATTGCAATGATTGATTGCAGAGGTACACATTTCTTGACAATATTGTTTATATGCCCTATAGTAAACATTGACCTGTTTTTTACTTATTCAAATTGCTTAGGAAGTATTTGGATCTATCATGATTAAAGTCAGTTTTGAGACAAGCATCATTCTTTTTCAAATGATTATGTATTGAATCTAATACAAACCAAAAATTCAAAGCACTAAGAAAATTCTTTTTTTTAACATAATTTATAGCATCTGAGCATCGCAGGCAATTCTGAAATTTATTGCCCATCTCTAATGCTTGTGAGGAGTGGTAGAGAGATGTATCGTTAAATTGCAGCAGTCTATCCGGTGTTGGTAAACATGCAATGCTATTGGAGACATAGTGCTAGGTTTTACACCTAGTTACAATGAGGAATGAGTATATTTCCAGGTTAGGATGGTGCATGATTTGGAAGGAAATTTTCTGGTGGCGATGTTCTCAGGCATCTGCTGTTGCCGTGCTTCTAGGAGGTGGAGGTTACGCATTTGGAAGGTGCACTCGAAGACCTTGGGAGAATTCCTGCAGTGCTTCTTGTACATGATACATCCTGCAATCACTATGCACTGGTGGTGAACATGGTGCCTTTTTAACGTGGTGTTTGCAAGTTTGCAAGTCAAATGGGCTGCTTTGTCCTGGATAGTCCATGTTTGGTTATTGGTGAGTATCTGCCTTTTGTCAATGACACCTCTCTTACTTTTCTAATTATTACAAATGGACGGATGGAGCACTAATTGGCCAGATCAGATTTGACCTGCCTATTGTGGACAGCTCCTACCCAGGGAATATCCCACATTGTTGGTTAGATGCAATGTTGTAGCTGTACTGGAACAGCTTGACCTAAGGTTCAGTTTCTTCTCGTACATTCTAGTTACTACTTCTTCAGCACTATTTTGGGGATTTTATCAGGGCCCATAGCCTCCTGTGCATTCAGGTATTTCTTGTTAATACATTGAAGTGAATCAAATAGATTAAAAACTGGCATCCATGTTGTTGGGGACCTCAGAAGGAGGCCGTGATGGATTACCTGCTCAGTTCTTATGTCTGACCATGTTTGTAAATTTTTCAGCTTTGTCTTATGTATTGATGTGCCTGGCTTCACCATCATTGAAAGTGGAGATGTTTCTTCTGTCTTCTCCTATTTTGGTTTGTTGTCTAATTGTCCAAAACCATTCATGATTGGATGTTTTAGGATTTCAGAGCTTTAAACTGATCGTTTGGTTTGGGCATAATTAAATGTTTAGCATGTGGTTCTCTCAGTGTGCATGTAGTTCTATATTACAGCATTGTCCAGTTGCATGCATGCCCAGTGCTACTCCTGACATTCTTTCCTACACTCCTCCAGTGTTGGTTCATTGGCCCAGTGAGAATATTTTTTCTTATCTATTAATGGGATGTGGGTGTAGCTGACCAGCACAGCATTTATTGTCCATCTCTAATTGTCCTAGAGAGGATGGTGGTGAGCTGCCTTCTTAAACTGCTGCAGTCCTTGGGAGTTGTAGGGACACCCACATGCTGTTAGGAAAGTAGTTCCAGGATTTTGATGTTTGGAGACGAACTTGCAGATGGTGATGTTCTTATGTATCTGCCTTCTCCTTCAAGGTGGGGTGGGAAAGGTTTAAAAGGTGCTATTGGAAGGTCATTACTGAGTTACTGCAGTGCAGCTTGTAAATAGTACATACTGCTGGCACTGTGTGTTGGTGAGGAAGGAAGTGAATGTTGAAGGTTGTGGTTGGGGTGCCAAACATACAGGCTGCTTTGTCTTGGATGGTGTCGAGCTTCTTGAGTTGAGCTGCACCCATCCAAGTAAGTTGGCATCACTCCTGACTTGTTATTTGTAGTTGACGTGACAGGTAGCATTGAGGAGGTGGGGACACTGCAGAAAGATTTGGACAGGTTAGGAGAGTGGGAAAAGAAATGGTAGATGGAGTACAACATGGGAATGTATGAGGTCATTCAGTTTGGTAGGAAGAATAGAGGCATGGACTATTTTCTAAATAGGGGAAATATGCAGAAGTCTGAAGTGCAAAGATACTTGGGAGTTCAAGTCCAGGATTCTCTCAAGGTAAACTTGCAGGTTGAGTCAGTAGTTAGGAGGGCAAATGCAATGATGGCATTTAGTTTGAGAGGACTTCAATATAAAAACAGAGATATACTTCTGAATGTTATAAGGGTCTGGTCAAACCACATTTAGAGTATTGTGTACAGTTTTGGGCCCCAAATCTCAGGAAGCACTGGAGTGTGTTCAGAGGAGGTTCACGAGAATGCTCCCAGGAATGAAAAGCTTAACATATGAGGAACATTTGAGGACTCTGGGTTTATACTGGATGGAGTTCAGAAGGATGAGGGGAGTCTAATTGAAACATACAGAATATTGAATCGCTTGGACAGAGTAAATGTTGGGAAGATGTTTCCATTGTTCGGAGAGACTGGGACCCGAAGGCACATCCTTAGAGTAAAGGGAAGACCTTTTAGAACAGAGGTAAGAAGAAACTTCTTCCACCAGAGAGTGGTGAATCTATGGAATTCATTGCCACAGAAGGCTGTGGAGGCCAGGCCATTGAGCACATTTAAGACTGAGATAGATAGGTTTCTCAACCCAACTCTCCCACCTTCACCCCATAACCCTTGATCCCCTTGATACTCAAGAACCTCGCAGCCATGTTTGAATGGTGCAGCAGACTTGATGGACTGAATAGCCTAATTTCTGCTCTTATGTGTTATGATCTAATGATGGACAACTTTAGAGAGTTGGGAGGTGAGTTACCTAGCCCCTGACCTGCTCTTGTAACCATTGTATTTATATGACTGGCACAGTTCAGTTGCTCATCAATGGTAACCCCTAGGAAGTTGATAATGGTAGATAATGATACCATTGAATATTAAGGGTGAATTGCCAAGCACTTGTGTGGTGTGAATGTTACTCATCACTTATCAGCCTAAGCCTTTGTGTTGATCAGGTCTTGTTATACATGGGCACAGTATCTGAGGATTTGTGAATGATGATAAACATTGTACAGTTTTCAGGGAGCATCCTCAGTTCTGGCTGCATAATGGCAGCTGTTGTTGATGTTGTTAATGAAACAGCTAAAGATGGCTGGGCCTGGGACACTACCCTGAGGAACTCCTGCAGAGATGTTCTGGATCTCAGATGATTGATTTTTAGAAATCACAACTACCTTCCTTTGTGTTACATAGAGTGAAGGATATGCTGAATTGGGGAGTTACGGACAGTAACTGAATATTGCAACTGTTGCTGGCCCACAGTTCCACAGGTGACTAGTACTGAAATGGTCTGTCACAGAATCAGCAAGTTGTTACAGTGCAGAAAGAGGCCATTCAGCCCAATGTTCTTGCACCAGCTGTTTTACCTTGTGTCAATTTCCTGCTTTCCCTCACACCCCTGCATGCCATTTCTATCCAAATTATCATCCAATATCCTTTTGAATGCCTTAATTGAACCTGCCTCCGCCAGATTTATAGACAGTGTATTCCATACCCTAACTACTCTGTGTGAAAAAGTTTATCTAACAACACTCTTGCTTCTTTTGCACATTATTTTAAATTTATACCATCTCATTCTTTTTTTACAAGTCGGAATAACTTTTCCCTCTACTCTGTTCAGACCATTCATAATTTTGAAAATCAAATCAAATCCCATCAGTCTCCTGTTCACCTGGAATCATTCCTGGAATCATTCTTTTAGATCGCTTCTGTTCTCTCTCTAATGCATTCACATCTTTCCTATAAAGTGGCACCCAAAACTGTACACAATAAACCATCTGAAGTCTTGTACAAGTTCAACATTACCTTCCGGCTCTTGTACTCTGTGCACCAATAAGAAAATCATGGATACTGTTTGCTTTATTTACTGCTTTATCCTCCTGTTCTGCCACATTCAATGATCCATGCATCCAGGTCTTTCTGGTCCTGCACCCCTTTATAATTTAGAATCCCCTATTCATGTTGCATCTCAATGCTCTTTCAACTAAAGTGAATCACAACACACTTACTTGCATTGAACCTTACCTGCCTCTTATCCATTCAGTCCATCAATTTGTCAATGTCCTTTCAAAGTTCCACACTGTCTTCTTCACAGTTTACAATCATTCAAAGTTTTGTGTTATCTGCAAACTTTGAAACATCCGCTATACACCAAGATCCAGGTCATTAATGTATCAGGAAAAGCAAGGATCCTAATATCAACCACTGGGGAACTCCATTGCAAATTTTCCTCCAGCCCAAAAAATATCCATTGACTATTGCTCTTTGTAACTTCATAAGGTTTTGCTTACTTTCTGTGGCCAGTGTGTACATACTACACAAGGTCAATATTAGCCAACGTACATTTCTACACTTCGAGGTCAAGGGGTCAGTTGTTGTGTGATGAGATTCCACAGCACCCTACCTGTGATCCCTGGGTTGCTTGCATTGAATTGCAGGGTTGTCCATGCCCCAACTCATAGATTGCATGGACATGGATCCCTGACTTTGATAGAGAGGCTTGATATTGCTCACAAATAAAGCCTGCATAATCAGACAGAGAAAAATCATTTAGGAGCTCAATGTCCACTCTTGGGTGGGGGTTCAGCGGTGTGGTGACAGAGGATTGTGCAGCCATTTTCCATTTCCATTGCACATTTATGATTCACATGAGGATGCAGGGCAATGCAGGTCACATTTGGTAGGTTCAGCCTGGTAATCTAGGAGCCCTAAACCTCAATGTCCCTTTCTTCCTCACACTCCCTATGGAATTTTCACATGTTCTCTTTGAATCATGAAATACTCCCTGAGTTCCAACTTAGTCCATGCCAGCTATCATGTGGCCCCAGCTGGGGCCAGGGTGGTTGTGACCATCATTGAACTTCCTTTCACAATAACCTGTACCTCAAATGCACTATCATTGTCCCCTCACTTCTATGTTGAGACTCCGCCTTGCCAATTATTGTCTCCTCTGCTTCCAACTTGCTGCCTCCAATCCCCACAATAGACTTGATCAAATTCCCATCACAGCAGCGGAGCCCTGATAATGCCCCTTGGTTTTCATTGAGCTGATTCCCCCAGGACTGACAAAGCACCACGCGCATGAACAACTTGGACAGACAGCACCAAATGATGAGTGATTGATATCTGTACAATTCCCTAACTGACTTAACACAACACGTCAGACTGGTTGCACTGAACTCACAGGACTGACCATGGCCCAATCCTTGGATTGTAGCATTACAGACCCATGTCCCTGTCTGTCAAAAACTGCCAACCTACTGTCTACACACTCCTGGATTGAAAGCAGACACTGAAAAGATTTATAAGGGTGTTGCCAGGACTTGAGTTTGTGGGTTACAGGAAGGGTTGAATAGTCCGGGACTTTTTTTCCCTTGGAGTGTCTTAGGCTGAGAGATGACCTTAAGGAAATTTATAAAATCCTGAAGGGCATGGACAGGGTGAATAGCCAAGGGATTCTTTTTCCCTGGGATGGGGGAGTCCAAAACTAGAGGGCAGACGTTTAAGGTGAGAAGGGAAAGATTTTAAAGGGACCTGAGGGGTAAATTTTTCATGCAGAGGGAGGAGCGTGTATGGAATGATCTGTCAGAGGCATTGGTGGAGGCTGATACAATTACAACATTTAAAAGACATCTGGATGAGTGTATGAATAGGAAGGGTTTAGTGGGATATGGGCCAAATGCTGGCAAATGGGTCTAGGTCAGATTAGAACATCTGTTTGGCACAGACAAGTTGGATCGAGTGTCTGTTTCCATGCTGTATGACTCTATGACTATGATTCTATGACTCTTAGCCTATTGTATCAGTAACTCTTGACTGAAAGCTAAGTCCCTTCACCTGACTGAGGACTACTCTGCCTTAGGCTTTGAGACATGGCCATTAGGTAGAAACAAATGCAGAGTGTTTGTGGCGTACAATGCTAGTACATGCTGCAGGTATGAAATTGTCATACCACATGTATAGCAACATGTCCACCCCCTTAACTGATCACTGCCTTCAACAGTGACAAACTGCCCAGTTTTGTATCTGCATTAAAAGGAAAGTAAGTCAAGGCAGAGGTGTTGTAGGAGCTGGGCTGGTACAAGAAGCTAGACACCAACCAGGACAAAGCAGCCGCTGATTGGTACCAAATCCACAAACATCCACTCTCTCTCCACCATCGATGCTCAGTAGCTGCAGTCTGTACTATCTTCAAGATGCCCTCCACAAATTCACCAAAGATCCTGAGACAGCACCATCCAAATCAACAACCACTTCCATCTAGAAGGATAAGGGCAGCAGATACATGGGAACACCACCTGCAAGTTCCCTCCAAGCCACTCACTATCTTGACTTGGAAATGGATTGGCTTCCTTCCATGTTGTTGAGTCAAAGTCATGGATTTCTCTTGCTGACAGCATTGTGGGTCTATCTACTGTCATTGTAGTGCACTCTGAGGAGGCTGCTATCTTTCTGATATCAATTGCCATAGATGTTGTAGGCAGTCACTTGATGGGTCCATTGAGATCCAGCTTGTAGATAGATATGTTATGGTTACCAACTATGAATCTGATTTTGTTGATGGTTGTTCATTGCCTAGGTGTCAATGAGAGAAAATAAGAATGGATAGCCATGTTATCAGGCCTCCCTTCCCATCACATTGCTCTGAAATGTTCATTGTTTTCCCAAAATAGTTGACCTGCAGTTGAGCTGCAGACTGTTGGAACTCATGTAGCTGAGGCTGACGTTCAGCTCAGCTTATGTTCTTATCCATGTTTCCTCTGTATAAACATCCATCTGTATCAGAAATATTGGCCCAAATTTTGGGTTGTTTATGCAATGGAGTTTAAAGCAGATTAATTTAGGCACAGTCAAAGCTGTAGTTATATAAGATAAATCTCATGTGAAATTTACTGAAAGACTATCAATCTTTTTATATTCCAGTAATACATGTCTTACACTGGAATTTTTTCAACATAGCATTTGACATAGCGGGGACACTGTGTCAGAATTAGTATGCAAGAAGTGTGCAAAGAGCTATTACAGCAGCTACATTATCTAGTATTAGCATACAGTTTAAGACTTTAGGATGATTAGATTGACATTTGCAAATCCATGGCAGTAAATGAAAGCTCAGGAAACCACCTTCTGAAGCACAAGTAACTGTTTTCCCTTTCTTTCATTAGTTCATGGTGTGTGGGCTTTGTTGGTGGAGCCAGCATTTAGCGGTCAACATAATTTCTCTTGAGAAGATAGTGAAAGTGGTAAACCTTTTCTTTATCATTCATGGCATGTTAGCATCACTGGCTGGACCAGTATCTATTGACTGTGCCTAGTCACCCTTGAGACCTTTGAAATTGGTCTGATACATTTCTTTGAGGTAAGGAGTCTAGACTTTTGGCTCAATGATGAGAAAGTAACAATATAGCTCTAAGTCAGGATAACTTCTGACTTGGAGCAGAACTTGGAGTGGTAGGTACTAGATTTACAAACTGCTGTGGAAGATACTTTGGAGAGTTTCTGCAGAGCATTTGGGTGATGGTACCCAATGCTGCCGCTGTTGGTGGCAGATTGAGGGAATGTTTAAGATGTCGGATAGGATGCCAACCAAATAAACTGCTTTCTCCAGGTTTGATGTGTTCTCATGCTGGTGCTTGAAGAATTTATCAAAGCAAGTCCTAATGAGATTTGAAATTGAGTTCCAATCATGTATTTCTGCATATCTTTTTGTTAATTTGCCAAATAATTAACTAATGTGCATTCATATATTTGTAATGTTTATTTGTTATTAAATTGCTTTATATTGCTTAGGATTGTTCTCTGTCATCAAAGGCATATCATTGAATCTCTATTCATTTAGTTTGGAATATTATCTGAACTTGTATAATCTCTGAATTATTATTTTAAAATTATTAGTGGTCCTCAAAATAAATAGATCTGCCAAAAATTGTTAGAAAAAATATATTAAGGGTTTGTAGTATTAAATAGAATGTTAATTGAATCAATCAATCAAATTTTATCTTGTTCTCGCTTGTTCTGATTGCATATCAGAAATCATAACCAATGCTGAGTTTTGATAATCTAATTAGAATTAAACTGTTCCTGAAGCCTGTGTGTTGTCAATGATAAGTTGCAGACTTGAATTCCGGAGAAGATAAATCTTTTTGATAACTTTTTTTTAAAAGTACATTTGGCTACATTTAGATACTCCATGCTGTTCATAAAATCTTTTTTATGATGTATTATAGTGATTTTAGCAAAAATCATTGTGGGGCATCAGTGTTAATATGAAAGGAAGAAGAAATGAAGGAAGAAAAATATCCCTATTATTTAAACTTCTGTTTAACAATTATGATAAATTCTGATAAAGCTACAAATGGAAAACAAACCAATGATTCTTGTTTTTCTATTTGTGTTGATCAAAGCAATGTGGGAATTAAAATCTGTCATTGCATTTGTTGTATCAGGTACGGCTTGGGTTAGATTAATTCAAACTTCACCACATTACTCTGAAAATGTATTTAACCTTTAACCTGAGAGAAATGCCTCCCACAGCACAAGCAAGAGTTTTTCACATTCCAAACTAATTTTTATGGCCTCTCTGAGTGAGATTGTGAAATCTGTGCTAATATTGTTCAAACTTGAAGGAAGTTTCATGCTGTGGACTCATGTCCACTGAAAACTAGATTAATGCAAACCAAAACACCACAATCCCTAACAGCTATGAAAGAGAAGATTCTTTCAGTCTGTTCATGCTGGAAGGGTTCAAACTCAGGTCCCAGAGGTGAAAGGACAATGTTCTGAGTGATTCAGGTTTAAACTGGACTGATTGAAAATAAATCGATGTGAATTGGCATTGTTCAACATGTAGCTATAAACAAGAAAGAAAGAGAAATATACCCTTCATCCCCATTGGATAGAATGTTCACCCCTTGATCTTCTTAAGTCTCCCTTGGTCTGAAGAAGGATTACATATGCTATTATCTGTCTGTCATGAAAAATTCTTTGTGAGTCAGTCTTGCCAGTCTTAAACACTGCTAGAAACAAATGTACCTTGCAAGAAAATGTTCCTGTTTTTGCTAACTTTCTGAAACATTAATGTTACATTAAATAATGAAACATGAGAATGTGCATATAGGTAGATATATATTTCTATAATTCAAACTGTTCCAATGTGAAAACTTTAATATAGTGAAATAAGCTGAACTGATTTAAGAAACAATTGTTTCGGTCGATTTCATGGTTATTAACACAAAATGTACTTGTACAAGCTTATAATTAAACTTTAATTAGCAGGAACGCAGACTTTCATATAATCTAACACATTTACATGATTACAAAAAAATTAACTTTTATTATCAGTCAAAAAAACAGGCAATTGAGAATAACCAGCCTTTGACTTCAGGAGAAAATAAAATCAAGAGTTCTGTAAAATGCCTGCTTCCTATTTTTCCCTATTTTTCATCAAGCAATAAAGCTAAAATTACATCTGTTGGTTTTGGATACATATTTTATTGAAATCAACCTGCATGAAGCACGATGGTTGAAAACTTGTCCCCAACATTTGTTTCAGTAAACAGCCTGCACCATGAATCATGCAGTCAGTCACAGCACTAGCATCCTACTTTCAGGCTTCCTGAGAAATGATGGAGTATGGCTGTGTTGGTGACCTGCACTCCATGTCAAAGAACTAATTTCTATTTAAAGGAATCCTAGTAGGGGTCAGAATGCTGCCAGAGGTTTAATGACTTAATAAAGACAGGAAATATGAGTTGTTTAACACTGTTGAGTACCAAAAACCCAGACATTGACGTCACTACCTTTCTCATACAGAGTATTTGTCAGAACAACACAAACACCTTCTCACATTTCTACAGGAATAGTTAATACACCCACCCAAATCACATTGGCATATCTCACCCATCTTTTACCATCACTCTTGCAAATGTTCTCATTCTATATACTCTCCACATTCCATTTCTCCCCCTCTGATTTCTGTCTTTCCAGAAGGAAAGGATGAACAACTCCATGGAGATGCAAAGTACTAAGGGTGGACCTGCAGTACTCACCACTTTGGCCATTTTGGAGGGACAGGAAAATGGTGTTTGGGTGGCACAATCCATGGCTGGAGATGAAGGAGAGACAGTGATCTCCCAAATAGGGATAACAAGTATGTATGCAGGCGGATTTAAGCTTGAGGCAGACGAGGAATGCAACAAAAAGGAAGGATAACTTAGGACATCTTATGACTTCCAATATCTCTAATGATAAGAAAGTTAGCATTAAGGCACTTCACCTGAATGCTTGTAGCAGCCGTAACAAATTAGATGGACTAACGGTACAGATCATCATGAATAATTATGATGTGGTAGGCATCACAGAGACATGGCTGCAGGGGGTTCAGGGCTAGCAGTTAAACATCCAAGAATTTATAACTTAATGAAAAGACAGGGAGGTGGGCAGAGGGGGTGGGGTGGCCTTGTTAGTTAAGAACAAAATTAAATCTATGGCACTGAATGACATAGTGTTGGATGATGTGGAGTCTGTGTGGGTGGAATTGAGGAACCACAAAGGCAAAAAAACCATAATGGGAGTTATGTACAGACCTCCCAACAGTGGTCAGGACTAGGGGCGCAACATGTACCGGGAAATAGAGAAGGCATGTCAGAAAGGCAAGGTCATGGTGATCATGGGGGACTTCAAAATGCAGGTGGACTGGGTAAATAATGTAGCCAGTGAATCCAAAGAAAAGGAATTCATGGAATGCTTACAGGATGGCTTTTTGGAACAGCTTATCATGGAGCCCACAAGGGAGCAGGCTATTCTGGACCTAGTGCTATGTAATGAACCAGACTTTATAAAAGATCTTAAAGTAAGGGAAAACTTAGGAAGTAGCGATCATAATATGGTAGAGTTCAGTCTGCAGTTTGAAAGAGAGAAGGCAAAATCGGATGTAATGGTGTTACAGTTAAATAAAGGTAATTACGAGGGCATGAGAGAGGAACTGACAAATCGACTGGAAGCAGAGCCTAGCGGGTAAGACAGTAGAGCAAAAATGACAGGAGTTTATAGGTATAATTGGGGACACTGTACAGAGGTTCTTCCCCAAGAAAAGAAAGATTATCCTGGGAGGGATTAGACAGCCATGGCTGACAAAGAAAGTCAGGAAATGTATTAAAGAAAAAGAGAGATCCTATAAAGTGGCCAAGAGCAGTGGGAAATCAGAAGATTGTGAAGGCTACGAAAACAAACAGGGGATAACAAAGAGAGAAATAAGGAAGGAGAGGATCAAATATGAAGGTGGGCTAGCCAGTAATATTAGAAATGATAGTAAAAGTTGTTTCAATACATAAGAAACAAACAACAGGTAAAAGTGGACATTGGACCACTTCAAACTGATGCTGGAAGGCTAGTGATGGGAGATAAGGAAATGGCTGGAGAACTTAATAAATACTTTGTGTCAGTCTTCACAGTGGAAAACATGAGTAATATCCCAACAATTAAAGGGAGTCAGGGGGCTGAGTTGAATATGGTTACCATTACAAAAGAGATAGTGCTAGAAAAGCTAAAAGGTCTTAAAATTGACAAATCCCCTGGCCCCAATGGGCTACATCCTAGAGTTTTGAGGAAATAGCGGAGGTGTTGGTTGAGATCTTTCAAAAGTCACTGGAGTCAGGGAAAGTCGCGGATGATTGGAAGATCGCTATTGTAACCCCCTTGTTCAAGAAAGGATCAAGACAAAAGATGGAAAATTATAGGCCAATTAGCCTTGGTTGTTGGTAAAATTCTAGAATCCATCATTAAGGATGAGGTTTCTAAATTCTTGGAAGAGCAGGGTCAGATTAGAACAAGTCAACATGGATTTAGTAAGGGGAGGTCGTGCCTGACAAACCTGTTAGAATTCTTTGAAGAGGTGACAAGTAGGTTAGATCAGGGAAACTCAATGTATGTGGTCTATCTAGACTTCCAAAAGGCCTTTGATAAAGTGCCACATGGGAGGCTGCTGAGTAAGGTGAGGGCCCATGGTGTTTCAGGTGAGCTACTGGCATGGATTGAGGATTGGCTGTCTGACAGAAGGCAGAGAGTTGGGATAAAAGGTTCTTTTTCGGAATGGCAGCCGGTGACAAGCGGTGTCCAACAGGGTTCAGTGTTGGGGCCGCAGCTGTTCACGTTATATATTAATGATCTGGATGAAGGGACTGGGTGCATTCTAGTGAAGTTTGCCAATAATATGAAGTTAGGTGGACAGGCAGGTAGTACTGAGGAAGTGGGGAGGCTGCAGAAGGATCTAGACAGTTTGGGAGAGTGGTCCAGGAAATGGCTGATGCAATTCAACGTGGGCAAATGCGAGGTCTTGCACTTTGGAAAAAAGAATACAAGCATGGACTACTTTCTAAACAGTGAGAAAATTCATAAAGCCAAAGTACAAAGGGATCCGGGAGTGCTAGTCAAGGATCCTCTAAAGGTAAACATGCAGGTTGAATCCGTGATTAAGAAAGCGAATGCAATGTTGTCATTTATCTCAAGAGGGTTGGAATATAAAAGCACCGTTGTGCTACTGAGACTTTATAAAGCTCTGGTTAGGCCCCATTTGGACTACCGTGTCCAGTTTTGGGCCCCACACCTCAGGAAGGACATATTGGCACTGGAACGTGTCCAGTGGAGATTCACGGATGATTCCTGGAATGGCAGGTCTAACATATGAGGAACGGCTGAGGATCCTGGGATTGTATTCATTGGAGTTTAGAAGGTTAAGGGGAGATATAATAGAAACTTATAAGATAATACATGGCTTGGAAAGGGTGGACACTAAGAAATTGTTTCCATTAGGCGAGGAGACTAGGACCCGTGGACACAGCCTTAGAATTAGAGGGGGTCAATTCAGAACAGAAATGCAGAGACATTTCTTCAGCCAGAGAGTGATGGGCCTGTGGAATTCATTGCCGCAGAGTGCAGTGGAGGCCTGGACACTAAATGTCTTCAAGGCAGAGATTGATAAATTTTTGATGTCACAAAGAATTAAGGGCTACGGGGAGAATGCTGGTAAGTGGAGTTGAAATGCCCATCAGCCATGATTAAATGGCGGAGTGGACTTGATGGGCTGAATGGCCTTCCTTCCACTCCTATGTCTTATGGTTTTATGGTCTTAAATGCCTGGTAAAAACATTCGATATCAAACTAAAACTACATAACACTCACACACTAAATTGAAAAAAATAACATTACAGTTTGTATTGATATGCACTATGTAGAATTTGAACCTTTACTCCATTGTAAAGCCAAATCATGTCCTTTATCCTACAATTCCTACAAGGATAGAGGAGAGCAGTCCTTAAAGAAGGGTGAGAATGAACTGTCACATGACTCAGACACACCCTCCAATCTCTGGTGGTTTGCCATATGGGTATTTTATGATCAGATCCCATTGCCATCTTTAAATGCAGCTTAGAGTTTAGGAATAATTTCTGGGTATATTTTATGTGAGGAGCGCAAGCACAAGGTCCATGATTCGCCACAAAGTATCATGGAGATTGCCTCTAGGTAAACCTAACCACACACGACCACATTTCTCCTTCATATCATTCTCCGCTTCTATCTTCTGCTCAGATGCTGCTTATGTTGCAACTTTCTTTTTCTACAATTCCCCTCCTTGCTGCAATGCACTATCGTGCAAGGTACAAAAGACTATGACTATTCTGATCCCTTGGTGGGTCAGACTGATCAATGCCTCCAGGTTTAAAACAGACTTACAACTTCAGCAACCCAGTGACTAATTCTGTAAGTGCCACTTTGGTTTTGAGGCTGCTGTTGTATTTTTCCTCTGCATGAGTCATAGAGATGTACAGCACAGAAACAGACCCTTCAGTCCAACTTGTTCATGCCGACATAATCTAGTCCCATTTCTCAGCACTTAGCCCATATCCCACTAAATCCTTCCTATTCATATACACATCCAGATGTCTTTTAAATGCTGTAACTGAACCATTTCCTCTGGCAGCTCATTCCATACATGCATCACCCTCTGTGTGAAAAAGTTGCCCCTTAGGTCCCTTTTATGTCTTACCCCTCTCACACTAAACCTATGCCCTCCAGTTCTGGACTCCTCTACTCCAGGGGAAATACCTTGTCTATTTATCCTACCATGGCCCTCATGATTTTATAAATGTCCATAAGGTCACCCTTCAGCTTCTGACGCTCCAGAGAAAACAGCCTTTCTCAAAAGCTTAAATCACTCAACCCTGGCAACATCCTTGTAAATCTTTTCTGAACTCTTTAAAGTTTCACAACATCCTTCTGATAGCAGGGAGACCAGAATTGCACTCAATATTTCAAAAGTGGCCTAACCAATGTCTGGTACAGTCGAAACATGCCCTCCCAATGCCTATACTCAATGCTCTGACCAATAAAGAAAAGCATACCAAACACCTTCTTCACTATCCTATCTACCTGCAACATTACTTTCAAGGAACTATGAACCTGCACTCCAAGGTCTCTTTGTTCAGCAATACTCCCTACGACCTCATTAAGTCTATAAGTCATGCTCTAATTTGCTTTCCAAAATGCAGCACCTTACGTTTATCTAAATTAAACTCCATCTGCCACTCCTCAGTCCATTGGCCCATATGATCAAGATCCCATTGTGCTCTGAGATAACCTTCTTCACTGCCCACTACACTACCAATTTTGGTGTCATCTGCAAATGTACTAACTATACCTTCTATGTTCATATCCAAATCATTTATATAAATGACGAAAAGCAGTGGAACCAGTACCAATCCTTGTGGCTTACCACTGGTCACAGGCCTCCAGTCTGAAAAGCAACCCTCCACCATCACCCTCAGTCTTCTCCCTTTGAGCCAGTTCTGTATCCAAATGGTTAGTTCTCCCTGTATTCCGTGAAATCTAACCTTGCTAACCAGTCTCCCATGGGGAACCTTGTCGAATGCCTCACTGAAGTCCATATAGATCACATCTACTGCTCTGCCCTCATCAATCTTCTTTGTTACTCCTTCAAGAAACTCAATCAAGCTTGTGAGACATGATTTCCCACGCACATAGCCATTCTGTTAGTGGTAACGTACTTCCATAAAGCATCAGACAGATCATCAGAGAGTGACCCTTGTCCATAAGGAGTCACCCGCTCCTTCTGCACAAAGATACAAAATCCTATGGGCAGGGCTTTTCAAACTGAAATTGCAACCCCCAATAGAGTCACCAGCCAAAACTTCAGATTCACAAACTTTGAGGCAGAAATCATTGTCATTGGCCTCCAAGTGATAACAACAGTGCAGTCTCTTTAAATCATTGGAACTTTTTGGAATAGTTGGTGAGGCCTAACTGCTCGCTCCTTGAAGCCTGAATTCTGTCATGGAAAAACAAATGGAAATGTTGATCGCTTTACAGTTTGGGGTAAAAATCTCGTCACTAAACCTGCTCCTCTCACAGGTCTTTGACCTATCCGCATACACCTCCAACCTGATCTGTCTCTGTGTTTTGGACTTTTGCCTTTAGCAAGGTATTTGTACCTGATGAGGCAATACTTATATTAACTTCCATAAGATTAGAATTAGTAAAGTCGTGCTGAAAGATTCAATGAACGTTTCTTACAGCTCCTAGTATATACATTTCTCATAGCCAAAGCTATTCCGATATCTAGGTTAATATTAAGCTATTCAATTACACTTCAATCAGTGCATCATGTTTGAAGTGGCCTCAGTTAAGATGGAGACTGAAGCCTTTACACTCTTGGGTGTCACGCTATGATACAGTAATTATACCATGGGGTTGTTTCTCATAGTCTCTACAAACTGTGAAACAAACACAACTTCCCTTTTTTCCAAATGGAAAAGGTTATCCCAAACTGATACACATAGTTACTTGCTAGCACATTTTGTGAATTCAATAATTATGTAAACAGGAAAATACACTTAACAAGATTAACATTTCAAACTTCTGGAGGTTTGACAGCTCAACTGATCTGGTGATCATGCATGCATCTGGAGAGAACAAAGAACAAAGAACAATACAGAACAGGAATGGGCCCTTTGGCCCTCCAACATTTTGCGCTTCCATCTCAAACTGTCTTCACTTGTAGGATCCATAGCCCTCTATTCCCTTCCTATTCATGGATACTTCCAGGTGCTTCTTGATGCTGCTATTGTGTTTGCTTCCACCACCTCGTCTGACAGCTTGTTCCAGGAACTCACTACCTTTTGTGTGTAAAACTTGTCTCGCACTTCTCTTTTAAACTAACCCATACCCCCCCCCAAACCTGTATCATGAACCTTTGTCCCCTAGTAACTGACCCTTCACCGGCGAAAAAGCCACTTACTTCCCTCTCTATCCAGGCCATTCACAAACTTATAAACTTCAATCAGGTTGCCACTCAATCTCCTGTGTTCTAGTGAAAACATATCCAGTCTATCCGACTTTTCTTCATAGCTAAAATCCCAATACTAGCCAACATCCTGGTAAACCTTTTCTGTACTCTCTCCAAAGCAACTACATCTTTCTGGTAGTATGGTGACCTGTACACAACATTCCAAGTGTGGCCCTATTAAAGTTCTACAAAGCTGCAGCATAACCCATCTATTCTTATACTCAATGCCCCTTCTAATGAAGGCAAACATGCCATAGGCCGTTTTACTACCTTATCTACCTGTGCTGTCACCTTCAGTGATCTATGGACCTGCACACCCAAATCCCTCTGCATACTAATAGTTCTAAGGGTTCTGCCATTCATTGTATAATTTCCACCTTTACTTGACCTTCCAAAATGCATCATCTCACATTTTCCCGGATTAAACTCCATCTGCTATTTTTATGACCATGCTTCCAACTAATCTATCTCCTGCTGTAGCCTCCGAAAATCCTCCTCAGTATCCGCAACTTCACCAATCTTTGTATTGTCTGCAAACTTACTATTTAGACCAGGCACGTTTTCCTCCAAATCATTTATTTGGAGCATGAACAGCACTGATCCCTGTGGAACATTACTAGTCACAGTCCACCATTCTGAAAAGTATCCTTCCATCTGTACCCTCTATCTCCTATGGGTAAGTCAGTTCTGAATCCATCTTGCTAGCTTACCCCTGATACCATGTGCCTTCACCTTTTGTACCGGTGTGCCCTGAGGGACCTTATCAAAGGTTTAACTGAAGTCCATGTAAACAACATCAACTGTTTTTCCCTCATCAACCATCTTTGTCACTTCCTCAAAAAACATGATCAAGTTTGAGGCATGACCTCTCCCATACAAAACAATGCTGTCTATCACTAATAAGTCCATTTGCTTCTAAATGCATTTGGATCTTGTCCAAGAATCTTTTCCAATAATTTCCCTATCACCAACTTGAGGCTCACAGGCCTATAATTTCCAGGATTATCTCTGTTACTCTTCTTAAACAATAGGACAACATTTTCTAATCTTCAGTCCTCTGGGACCTCACCTCTGGCCAAAGAGGATACAAGGATGTCTGTCAATGATCCAGCAATATGTTCTCCTGCCTTGCCCAATATTGTGGGATAGATCCCTTTAGGATCCGAGGACTTATCTACCTTAATACTTTTTAAGATGTACACATCTCTACTTTTCTAATAGCAACTTAGTTTAGAAATTTGATGCTACCTTTCCTGAGATCATTCTCCACCAATTCCTTCTCTTTAGTGAATACTGACATGAAATATTCATTTAAGACCTCATCTATCTCTTGCTAGTTCCGCACATGGTTTCCCTCCTTTGTCCTAGAGTGGGCCAACCTTTTCCCTGGCTACTGGCTACTCCCTCACTTTTTTTAACAAAGCCTTGGGATCCTCCTTAATCCTGTTTGCTAACAACTTTTCATGATTTTTAACCCTTGCAATTCCTTTTATAAGTTCTTTCTTGTTTTCCTTATATACTTCAAGGGCCTTGTCAGTTCCCATCCTCCTAGACCTTATGTATGCTTCCTTTTCCTTTTTGACCAAAGTTATAACATCCCTTGTCATCCAAGATTCACTTAACTTTTCATACCTATCCTTCATTCTCACAGGAACTGCTTTTGTACTCTTATTCAATGCCATTTGAAACACTTCCACATGTCCAATATGGATTTACCCTCTAACAACCACCTCCAATCAAAATTTTCCAGTTCCTGCCTAATATTGTTATAGTTCACCTTCACCTGAGGACTGCTGCTATCCCTATGCATGAGTATCATAAAACTCACTGTATTATTGTCATTATTCCCGAATGCTCCCCCACTGAAACTTTACTCACCGTGTCGGGCTCATTTCCTGATACCAGATCCAATATAACCCCTTCCCTGGTAGCACTGATTACATGCTGTGTCAAGAATCCCTCCTGAAAGGTCCTTACAAACTCTGCCCCATCCAAGCCTCTAGAACTAAATGTGTCCCAGTCAATATAGGGCAAGTTAAAATGTCCCACCACAACAACTCTGTTGTTTCTACATATTTCCAAAATCTGTCAACATATTCTCTCCTCTATCTCCTGCTGGCTGATGGAAAGCCTGTAGTATATTCTCAGCATTGTGATTTCGTCTTTCCTATTTCTGTGTTCTACCCATATTGCCTCACTGCACAACCCCTCCAATGTATCCTCCCTCAGTACAGCTGTGAAATACTTCTTTATCAGTAATGCAACCCTCCCCATCTCTTTTACATTCACTTCTATCACACCTGAAACATTTAAATCCTGGGACATTCAGTTGCCATCATGTCTCTCTTTTTAGCCAAGTCTCCGCAATCACAATAATGTCATAATTCCAAGGCCATAAACTCATCTACCTTGCCTATTATACTTTTCACATTGAAACACATGCATTTCAGACCACAGTCCCTGCTCTTTTTAGTAGCGTTTCTCTGCCTGTTCTTGTTATTAATCATGTTTGCTTTGATTTCTATCTCTCTCTTGATTTCTGCATCTACTGCCCTACATGTTTGGTTCCCATCCTTGCCACACTAGTTTAACCACTAGTTTCTCAACCACTCTACCAAGTATACCAAGTATGCCCCCCCCCCTTCCTCCCCAACCCCCCCCCCAACCAACAAGGACATCAGTCCCAGTCCTGCCAGGTGTAATCCATCCAGTTTGTACAGGTCCCATCTCCCCCAGAGTCGGTCCCAATGCCCCACAAATCTGGAACCTCCCAGTCAGACCAGCCTTTTAGCAATATGTCTGTTCTGTACATCCTGTTGTTTCTACTCTGACTAGCTTGTGGCACTGGTAGTAACCCATTTCAACCTTCTTCCTCATTTCCTATATTCTGCTTTTAGTATCTCATCATGTTTTTTACTTATGTCGTTAGTACCAATGTGTACCACAACCACTGACAGTTCGTCCTCCCCTTCCAGAATGACCTGCAACTGTTTTATTACATCCAGGAAGGCAACACGTTACCATAGACTCTTGTTTGTGGTGCAGAAACGCCTATCTATTCCTCTTACAATTGAATCCCATATAACTATAGCATTTCTATGCCTATCTCTCCCTTCCTCTGCAACAGAGCCAACCATAGTGCCATGAATTTGGCTGCTGCTGTTTTCCCCTGAGAGGACATTCCCATCAATAGTATCCTAAATGATATATCAGTTTTGCAAGGTAATCCCCAAAGGAGATTCCTGCACTGCCTGCTTAGCGCTCCTCCTTAGCCTGGTGGTCACCCATTCCCTTCCTGCCTGTGGAGTCTGAGTCTGCGATAACTACCTCTCTATATGTGCCATCCATGATGCTCTCCGCCCTGCGAATGCTCCACAGTGTCCCCAGAAACCACTCCAACTCTGAAGCTCAGGCTTCCAGCAGCTGCATCTGGAGACCCTTCCTGCACACATGAAGGTCCCAGCCAATGGAAATGTGCCGGGCTTCCCACATTGAGGAGGAGGAGCAAACTATGATTTGGAGCTCTCCTGCCATGTCTCACCCCTTCAAATATAATTAATCCTTACAATGTCAAAAACTTTTAATACTAAATTGAAGCTACTGACGCTTACTTGCTCCAATAACGATTTCTCAAACCTTACTCGCTACTCATCCACAACAGTTTCCAGAAGCTGTTTAGACTCACGCTCCATTACGTGCTGGAACTCTCCCTGCCCACCACCCTCTCACGATGTTCTGTCTCCTCTCCACTGAACCTTGCTTCTCCTTATTTTTAGTTAGAGGAGGAAGAAGAGATGGAAATGCTACAATAATGTCATGTTTGGGGCTGACCATTCCTTAACATCAGATTCTTCCAAGATGCCCTTCACACCCACGCTGACTGCGAAGTCCGCTCCCAGAATGCAAACAAGCGATGTCTCAGCACCCTCTGAGTGATGCTGGGATGTGTTGTTTTGGTTAAGCCAGTTATCTTGCTCAATTGTGTGTTGCTGGAAAAGCACAGCAGGTCAGGCAGCATTCGAGGAGCAGGAGAATCGACATTTCGAGCATAAGCCCTTCATCAGCTTCCTCATTCCTGATAAACGGCTTATGCCCAAAATGTCGATTCACCTGCTCCTCGGATGCTGCCTGACTGGCTGTGCTTTTCCAGCAACACACTCTTGACTCTGAACTCCAGCATCTGCAGTCCTCACTTCTTCTCAGTTATCTTGTTGCTGGTTGCTGTCAGATAACATCAATGCACAATTATCATCATGTATGTCTATTACAATGGTCTGAGTTGATTCTCTTCCTTTGCACTGTAGCACCATGTCAGACATGACTCTGCATAATCTGCACTGGCTGCAGATTTTGGGACCCTTTGCTCATGTCGATATGGTTGTAATCGGATTACTGACTTGCACTGTCTGCCTGATATACAGTCATGGTAGTTTTCTGAGGAAGGGTCACTCAACCTGAAACGTTAACTCTGATGTCTCTCCACAGTTGCTGTTAGACCTGCTAAGCTTTTCTAGCAAATTCTGTTTTTGTTTCTGATTTACGTCATCCACAGTTTTTTTCTGGTTTTTGTATAGTAGATTTCAATGTGTTTGCTGTATCTCTGACATTCTCCTCTGTCTTTGACGAACAGTAACCTATGTCTCAGAACGGTTAGACAATTAGTTGCTAAGCAATGTTGCTTGTAACTGCCTTCCAAGCATACATTGTGCTGTGAATGGTAATCCCCTCTCCGCTGGTGTTGCACAGAATATCAGTAATACAATGTGAAAATCTTGTTTTGTTGCTTGACATTTGATAATCATTGATTTGATTACACTATATACATTCAGATATGATTTGGAGATGCCCGTTTTGGACTGGGGTGTACAAAGTTAAAAATCACACAACACCAGGTTATAGTCCAACAGGTTTAATTGGAAGCACACTAGCTTTCGGAGCGATGCTCCTTCATCAGGTGGTAGTGGAGGGCTCAATCCTAACGCACAGAATTTATAGCAAAAATTTGCAGTGTGATGTAACTGAAATTATACATTGAAAAATTGATTGTCTGTTAAGCCTTTCATCTGTTAGAATACAGTAATAGTTTTACTTCTTTCATGTGTAAATCACAAAACCTTTTTTTAAAAGTTGCATTTTCGGGTTAGCTGTTAACAATGGTGATAGCTAGACAATATGTTGAAGGTGTTAGCCCCCTGTGTTCTCTGTCGATGCCATGATTCTAATCTAAACAGTGAGATAACAGAGTTTTACATAAATCCATGCAGTTTTTGAGCTCAGAGTTCTACATGAATGTATGCAGTTTTTGAGCAAAGCCTTTAAACAACTACCAAATCTCAAACAGATCGTTGTTTGTAGCAAGCTGCCCGGCTCTAAGGACAACTCCATACAAGCCTGTCATGGTAGGCGCTGCAAGACGTGTCAGAGTGTGGACATAGATACCACCATTACACGTGGGGACACCTCCCACCTTGTACATGGCAGGTACTCATGTGACTCAGCCAACATTGTCTATCTTATACGTTGCAGACAAGGATGCCCGGAAGCATGGTACATTGGGGAAACCGAGCAAAGGCTACGACAATGGGTGAATGGGCTCCGCACAACAATCAAAAGACAGGAGGGTTCCCTCCAAGTTGGGAAACACTTCAGTGGTCCAGGACATTCAGCCTTGGACCATCGGGTGACCATCCTCCAAGGTGGATTTCAGGACAGCCAGCAGCGAAAAGTGGCCGAGCAGAGGCTGATAGCTTAGTTCGGTACCCATAGGGAGGGCCTCAACCGGGACCTTGGGTTCATGTCACATTACAGGTGATCATCATTGCAGTACATACACACACAGATATTCCTACACACACACACACACACACGCTCACATACACACAGACACAGGTACACACAGACGCGCACACAGACACCCACACACACCCTTATAGACACACACACTCCCACACTCACACATGCACCCCCTCACAGACTTAAGACACTCTGCACTCACTACACACACACACACTTTCTCACACTCATAACCCCCACCCAGACAGACACACACACACAGACAAAGACCCACATGCACACATTTATTTTGTGGGGTGAATTTGTACTTGCAGAGTTACATTGCATTTTGCTCAAAAACTGCATACATTCATGTAGAACTCTGAGCTCAAAAACTGCATGAATTTATGTAAAACTCCGTATCTCACTTATTAGATTAGAATCAATCTAAACATCATGGCATAGACAGAGAACATAGGGGGCTAACACCTTCAACATATTGTCTAGCTATCACCATTGTTAACAGCTAACCCCAGAATGCAACTTTTAAAAAAAGGTTTTGTGATTTACACATGAAAGAAGTGAAACTATCACTGTATTCTAACAGATGAAAGGCTTAACAGACCATCAATTTTTCAATGTATAATTTCAGTTACATCACACTGTAAATTTTTGCTATAAAGTCTGTGTTACGATCGAGCCCTCCACTATCACCTGATGAAGGAGCGTCGCCCCTAAAGCTAGTGTACTTCCAATTAAACCTGTTGGACTATAACCTGGTGTTATGTGATTTTTAACTTTGTAGAACCCAGTCCAACACGGGCATCTCCAAATCAGGGTTAACATATTGAGACTGATATGACTCTTCTTCAGAACTTCTACAGTTCTGAAGGAGGAGATTGTGAGATCCTGGAGATGTCCCCAGCAAATTCCTTGTTGAATTTCTATAGTGTGCCTTGTAGATGGTACACACTGCTGTTACTGAATGTCAGCGGTGGAAGAAGTTGATGTTTGCAGATATGGTATCAGTCAAGCAGGATGATTTGTCCTGAATGATGTCAAACTTCTTCAGTGTTATTGGAGTTGCACTTATCCAGGCAAGTGGAGAGTAATCTACCCTAAACCTAACTGCTGGTTGTAGTTGGAGGACAGACACTTGGGGTGTCTGGTGAAGATGAGTTAATCACCGCAGAATTCCAAGCCACCATATTTATGTGGCTAGTCCAGATCAGTTCTCCTCAATAGTAACCCTCAGAATGTTGATAAGGATGCTATCAGTGATGGCAATGCTATTGAATGCAAAGGGGTGATAGTTGGATTCTTTCTTGTTGGAGATAGTCATTGTCTAACACTTATGCAGTGGCAATATCACTTGCTACCTGCCAGCTCAACCTAGATATTTTCCAAAATGGACATGGATGGCATTAGTTTCTGAGGAGTCATTTCAGACGAGTAATCTTCAATGTTATGAATGCAAATATTTTTCCTATAGAGAAATTCTCTGGTGAACTGGTTGTAATGTGTATTTATCCTTTGAAATCTGATTTTGAATACAGACCAGGATGGAACGATAACTTTCCCTTGTTGCTGCCGATAATTGTGTTTGAGCAATTTCAACTCAGTATGGTGGGCAAGAATAACCTCAAAGCTTTACTGCTGTTTGAGTTTCAGAAGATCACAAATACTGTTAGAGCCAGAAATGAAAAACATTAGTGCAGGGGAAAACATAGGTAATATTTCTGAGGTCTACCTTTGCTCTGCATCCAAACTGCTAGGTACATTAGCAGCAGTTAATTATGGCAAAACAATTGCTCCATTACAAGCATCAATATCCATCTCTTTAAACAGCATCTCTCTTAATTCAGCACAAACATGTTTTTTTCCCATTGAAAGAAATTTCTGTTTTAGGGAAGGATCACTGATGGTCAGAAAAATGATTTTGCATTTCATAAGAATAGGATGTATTGATTTCTCAAAGTATTCTATACCTAAGTGAAGAGCAAAACAAAGCACACTGATTCTACTACTACAAAGAAGGTTGAATAAAATGACTACTTAGAGTTGCATTGTCACACAACTCAGGTAGACAATCCATCAGTTCATATGCCGACACTCAGTGGGACCAGTTAGAAAAATAGTTCATTTCTTGTCAGGAGACTAACATTTTACAAGTGAGCAAGAGTAAATAGTGACAACAGGAAGCACAGTGGACATTCAGCCATGACTGAATGGTGGAGCAGGCTCGATGGGCTGAATGGCCTAATTTCTTCTCCTATGTTTTATGGTTCTTATGGTCATTTTGTATCAGAGGTGCATGACACCCCAAGTCCTGCTCAACCAGGAGCAGAAATATAAGCTTAGGAACTGATGTAATAATAGGTGACTTCTGGAGCAGCAGTGAAGAATGGTGTACTGGAAAATGTTTTAGCTGTCCTGTTGTACATTTACAGACAGTTTGGAGGAATCCATTTTAGGAACAAGTGGCACGATGTCACAGGTCTCTGAAATGATATGTTTGTTCATGAAATGAGTGGTCACCAGCATGGAGCTTAGCAATTAAACAAATGCATGTAGGTCCTTGTCGATGGTCTGTATGCAATGGGTGGAATCTTCCTGCTCCTGGGCCTATAGCTGGGACCAGGAGGCAATTCATTGCGACTGCTAGCAAACCAGTTAGCTGACATGTTCTTCCTTTGGGCATTCTTCCTAGAAGTTGCCAACACAGGCAGCGGCTTGCAGAAATTCTATGTGTTCAAATGTCAAATTGTGGATTGATTGAGGCTAATATGAAACTCTTCCCTGTGAACAATGGATCTCCAACTGGGGACTAAGCCCAATGACCATTTAAGAAGTTATGATACCATTTTTTAAATTCAATATACTATACCTAAAGAGGGTATCTTGTAGTAACACTCTCATGTTCTCCTTCTGTCCAGAACCCAGCTCTGCTGATGGAGTTTTTATCATTCCAAAGCGTAAGTGGGCCTACAGCCTGCCATTCTTGTTGGATGATGAAGTTGAAAACAGTTCTGAGAAGATCTCAAGGAAGTGCCTTGTCAGGTAGCGATGGGTCAGCGCCTATAATTAGCCCGGACTCGCACTTTCAGAATAAAGGCAGACAGATTCCAATCTTCATGGTCACTTTAAATATGATTCATAATATCCAAGCCTTGGTCTTCCATCATCTCACTGACCTGCACCAAGGGCTCTCCAGCTTGTTAATTGCAGTAAAACATGGGTGCACTAGAAGAGGAATGATGGTAAAAGGAAACAGAGAAATGAGGACTAGGTTCATTCTGTTTCAATGTCTCATCAGAAGCCCCCACTCTATCCCAGTCAGTGTTCCAGTTGCTGACTAATGTCCTAATGACCAAGTATACCCTTGCACAGATGAAAGAGGGCAATCAAAGACAAAGATGGTGTCATTAGTGGTATCATGGTCATCTGGTGCATTCAACAGTGGGTCTAATTTACCTGGTTGCAATAATCATTCATGGTCTCACTTGAGATCCTGTACTTCCCAAGATTCTGGCAATTTGACATATCCAGGAATCTTATTCTATGCCTGAAACCTCCTGTGTAGTGGGTGTAGGCCTCCTGTGAGTTACCCATCTGTTACTATACTCTCATGTGGGGCAGGTGGTCAATAGGGGTTAAGCTGTTAGTGCTGAAGGTCCTGGTCCTGTTGGTGCTCTTGTTTCTGCTGATTATCTTAGGTCTCATTTAAGATTCAAATTAATTAATTTTCAGGTAAGTGGTACCTCTATAAAGTGCACACCAAATGCAATATAACATGTTCCAGGTAAATGCAGAAGTTGAGAAGTTGAAGTTAGATCTTAACAAGATGCATCTTCCAGGATTTTAACCCACCACTCACTCTCAAACCCACATGCTCCTACAATTTAAAATTCAGCCAAATGATTGTCTTCCTATTTTCAGCAACTTGTAACTATTAGATGTTGGTATAATTCCAAACTGTGGTCATTTAGTTTAGAAATTCTTAGCTATATACATATGTTGACATTGTTTTGCTCAGTCCTGGTAATTGTGGTTCTGTTCGCCGAGCTGGAAGTTTTTGTTGCAAACGTTTCGTCCCCTGGCTAGGCGACATCATCAGTGCTTTGGAGCCTCCTGCGAAGCGCTTCTTTGATGTTTCTTCCGGTATTTATAGTGGTCTGTCCTTGCCGCTTCCGGGTGTCAGTTTCAGCTGTCCGCTGTAGTGGTTGGTATATTGGGTCCAGGTCGATGTGTTTGTTGATGGAGTTTGTGGATGAATGCCATGCCTCTAGGAATTCCCTGGCTGTTCTCTGTCTGGCTTGCCCTATGATAGTAGTGTTTTCCCAGTCAAATTCATGTTGCTTGTTGTCTGCGTGTGTGGCTACTAGGGATAGCTGGTCGTGTCGTTCCGTGGCTAGTTGATGTTCATGTATGCGGATTGTTAGCTGTCTTCCTGTTTGTCCTATATAGTGTTTTGTGCAGTCCTTGCATGGTATTTTGTAAACTACATTAGTTTTGCTCATGTTGGGTATCGGGTCCTTTGTTCTAGTGAGTTGTTGTCTGAGCATGGCTGTTGGTTTGTGTGCCGTTATGAGTCCTAAGGGTCGCAGTAGTCTGGCTGTCAGTTCTGAAATGCTCCTGATGTATGGTAGTGTGGCTAGTCCTTTTGGTTGTGGCATGTCCTCGTTCTGTGGTCTGTCTCTTAGGCATCTGTTGATAAAGTTGCGCGGGTATCCGTTTTTGGCGAATACCTTGTATAGGTGTTCCTCTTCCTCTTTTTGCAGTTCTGGTGTACTGCAGTGTGTTGTGGCCCTTTTGAATAGTGTCCTGATGCAGCTTCGTTTGTGTGTGTTGGGGTGGTTACTTTCGTAGTTTAGGACTTGGTCTGTGTGTGTTGTTTTCCTGTGTACCCTTGTGTGAATTCTCCGTTGGGTGTTCTCTGTACTATCACGTCTAGGAATGGGAGTTGGCTATCCTTTTCTTCTTCTCTCGTGAATCGGATTCCTGTGAGTGTGGCGTTGATGATCTGGTGTGTTTTTTCTATTTCCATGTTTTTGATGATTACAAACGTGTCATCGACATATCTGACCCAGAGTTTGGGTTGAATCAGTCCTGGTAAGTTAGGATACTGACATCAATGAATACTTAATCTAGATATTATTTTGTAAGCAATATAAAATTACTTATCACATGACAAGATCATATTATTCCTTAATGTGAAACAAAAGCCGAAACTGCTGGACAAACTCAGCAGGTCTGGCAGCATCAATAGACAATAGACAATAGGTACAGGAATAGGCCATTCTGCCCTTTGAGCCTGCACCACCATTCAATATTATTATGGCTGATCATCCTTAATCAGTATCCTGTTCCTGCCTTATCTCCATAACCCTTGATTCCACTATCCTTGAGAGCTCTATCCGACTCTTTCTTAAATGAATCCAGAGACTGGGCCTCCACTGCCCTCTGGGGCAGAGCATTCCACACAGCCACCACTCTCCGGGTGAAGAAGTTTCTCCTCATCTCTGTCCTAAATGGTCTACCCCGTATTTTTAAGCTGTATCCTCTGGTTCGGCACTCACCCATTAGCAGAAACATGTTTCCTGCCTCCAGAGTGTCCAATCCTTTAATGATCTTATATGTCTGAATCAGATCCCCTCTCAGTCTTCTTAACTCAAGGGTATACAAGCCCAGTCGCTCCAGTCTTTCAGTGTAAGGTAGTCCTGCCATTCCAGGAATTGACCTCGTGCGCTCCCTCAATAGCCAGAATGTCTTTCTTCAAATTTGGAGACCAGAACTGCATACAATACTCCAGGTGTGGTCTCACCAGGGCCCTGTACAGCTGCAGAAGAACCTCTTTGCTTCTATACTCAATCCCTCTTGTTATGAAGGCCAGGATGCTATTAGCTCTCTTCACTACCTGCTGTACCTGCATGCTTGCCTTCATTGACTGGTGTACAAGAACATCCAGATCTCTTTGTACTGCCCCTTTACCTAAATTGACTCCATTTAGGTAGTAATCTGCCTTCCTGATGTTGCCACCAAGGTGGATAACCATACATTTATCCACATTAAACTGCATCTGCCATGCATCTGACCACTCACCTAACCTGTCCAGGTCACCCTGGACCCAGCTTAGTATCATCAGTAAATTTGCTAATGTTATTACTAATACCATCTTCTATATCATTAATATATATTGTAAAAAGCTGCAGTCCCAGCACTGATCCCTGTGGTACCCTACTGGTCACTGCCTGCCATTCTGAAATGGAGCCGTTTATCACTACTCTTTGGTTCCTGTCAGCCAACCAACTTTCAATCCAAGTTAGTACTTTGCCCCCAATACCATGCGCCCTAATTTTGCTCACTAACCTCCTATGTGGGACTTTATCAAAAGCTTTCTGAAAGTCCAGGTACACTACATCTATTGGATCTCCCTCATCCTTCTTCAGAGTTACATCCTGAAAAAATTCTAGAAGATTAGACAAGCATGATTTCCCCTTCATAAATCCATGCTGACTCTGACCTATCCTGTTACTACTATCCAGATGTGTTGTAATTTCATCCTTTATAATAGACTCCAGCATCTTTCCCACCACTGAGGTCAGATTAACTGGTCTATAATTTCCTGCTTTCTCTCTCCCACCTTTCTTAAAAAGTGGTACAACATTAGCCACCCTCCAATCTATAGGAACTGATCCCGAATCTATCGAACTCTGGAAAATAATCACCAATGCAACCACGATTTCTCGAGCCACCTCCTTCAGTACCCTGGGATGTAGACCATCAGGCCCCGGGGACTTATCAACCTTCAGACCTAACAGTCTCTCCAACACCAATTCCTGGCAAATATAAATTCCCTTAAGTTCAGATCCTTCAGCCATTCTTACTTCAGGCAGATTGCTTGTGTCTTCCCCAGTGAACACAGATCTGAAGTACCAATTCAATTCTTTTGCCATTTCTTTGTTCCCCATAATATATTCCCCTGCTTCTGTCTTCAAGGGTTCAATTTTAGTCTTAACCATTTTTTTGCCTTTCACATACCTAAATAAGCTTTTACTATCCTCCTTTACATTTTTGGCCAGTTTACCTTCTTACCTCATTTTTTCTCTGCGTATTTTTTTCTTAGTAATCCACTGTTGTTCTTTAAAAGCTTCCCAGTCCTCCGTTTTCCCACTTATCTTTGCTATGTTATACTTTTTCTCTTTTAACTTTATATGTTTCTTAACTTCCCTTGTCAGCCACAGCCACCCCTGCCTCCTCCTGGGATCTTTCTTCCTTTTTGGAATGAACTGATCCTGCATTTTCTGCATTTTACACAGAAATATCTGCCATTGTTCCTCCACTGTCATCCCTACTAAGATATTGCACCATTGAATTTTGGCCAGCTCTTCTCTCATAGCTCCATTGTTCCCTTTATTCAACAGAAATGTTGTCACTTCTGATTGTACCCTCTCCCTCTCAAACTGCAGATTGAAGCTTATTGTATTATGGTCACTACTTCCCAATGGCTCCTTCACTTCGAGGTCCCTGATCAATTCTGGTTCGTTGCACAATACCAGATCCAGAATTGCCTTCTCCCTGGTAGGCTCCAGCACCAGCTGTTCTAAGAATCGATCTCGGAGGCACTCCACAAAGTCTCTTTCTTGAGGTCCAACACTATCCTGATTCTCCCAGTTTACCTGCATGTTGAAATCGCCCATAACAACTGTAGTAACATTTTCGTACAGGCCAATTTCAGCTCCTGATTCAACTTACATCCGACATCCAGACTAGTGTTTGGGGGTCTATAGACAACTCCCAAGAGGGTCTTTTTACCCTTATAATTTCTCAGCTCTATCCATACTGACTCTACATCCCCTGATTCTAGATCACCCTGCGCAAAGGACTGAATATCATCCCTTACCACCCCACCCCCTCTGCCTGTCAGTCTGTCCTTGCGATAGCACGTGTAGCCTTGAATATTCATTTCCCAGGCCCTGTCCACTTGAAGCCACATCTCAGTTATCCCCACAATATCGTATCTGCCAATTTCCAAAAGAGCCTCAAGCTCATCCATCAGTGGCGAGAAAGCAGAGTTAACATTTTGATCCAGCAACTCCTATCCAGTTCTGAAGACTTTCTATTTTTGTTTCAGATCTTCAGCTTCTGCAGTTCATTGTCTTATTTTATACCTTAATGTGTTATTTATTATCTTGCAAAAGTTGTTTTCATGGTCCATCCTGGAATATGATTATGGTACAGTACTTGGGAATTTGAGCTTGAGATTAATTTTTAGTTAATATTTGAAAACATTCTTTAATTCTTAATATTTCAAATTAAATTTCATGTTTAATTTCACTTTCATTTATTGAGATTCCATGTCACAACACATTGTTACCCACAGAATAAATGAATGAAGGTGACAATTAAAATTTTAAATCAATTAAACCTAAGTAAAATATGAGCAATTGTTTCATTTGAATGTCACTTATAGTGATACCTTTCCATTACTAATTTGTAAATGTCCAGGAGTTTTCAAAGAAAAAGAAATGCATCATGAGTAACATAGTTCCTATCACTATTTGCAATGTGCAAATCTTTTACTTTCTTTCTGTGCAGTTGTGGACATGCAATAGTGTAAAGCAGCTGTCGCGTGCTCAGGTAGTACAGGAACTTCAGGTTGCCGCATGGCTGAGCAGATTGGAAGGACAATAAATCATGAGTTTTGCTTCTCTATAAATTGTTGCATAATTTGTTCCATTTTACCATTAGCCAATCAAAAGACTCTTTTCACCATAAGCCTTAACATTGGACATAATGATGATTGTGAGATTACTGGATTTACAACATCATTAGGATCTATTCCCATTCCTGTCAATAAGAGCTAATAACTAATATTGTACTGGCCCCTTTTAATGACATGTTTCATACCCTTGACATAAGCCTCACTAAAGGGAGCAACATTTCAGGAGGTGTTTTTAAAAATACATTTTGTATTTTCTTGGAATGGTCTTGGCATTAATTTTCTACCTGTTTTGTCATCCAGATTTGATTTATTATTGTCATACGTACAGTGAAAAGTTTTGTCTTGCATACAGTACAGGCAGATCATACCATACAAAGATCATAGGATAAAAGAACAGAGTGCAATGTTATGGCTGTGGAGAAGAATTACAGAGAGTGAGATCAACATTAAATATAAAAGTCTACAAGTAATTTGGCATATGATGAGGGTTAATCTGTTTGGAGGAAAATAATAACTTTGGACCTATGATTCACAATTAAGCTCTTCGCTACTGAAGTTTTCTCAAATGTTTAAAAGGCATTTGAAGACAATTTGAAAGCAAGAGTGAGATTAATCAGCATTTCAGAAAATAATGCATAGCAACAATGAACTATATCAATCTTTTTAACTAACATTATAATGAAATATCTAAATTAAAGATCAGTGTTACTCAAATCCAAATGAGATTGTGTTAATAAAATGTTCAACCCCACACTTCCATTCTTTAATAGGCTTTCATTCTTCATGTTTTTGGGGTTGTCAATTGGAAGTGTAGCATTGAGCTAATTTGTGGCGGTAGTCTGTCAAGAAGTTAGAGGTTTTATCAACTAAAACCAAACTTATGTCCCATGAACAATATTCAAAAGTATAATTTCACCAGGGGTGAGTTTACTACACTTTGCTGTGCTTTTGAAATTGATGGATTAAGCATTCAGTCTTTTAGTTAATCCAAATATCATCTCACATTTTAGTGTGTCTGTTTTATTTTAAAATGATTATTTCCTTTCTCAATTAATGTGCCCCCTTTGATAAACTTAGCTATTGGACATTGATTCCCTTGATCTAAGGAGGCTTAGCTGAAAGGGAAAGACCACCCAATATCTTTGCTTTCGCTATGACAGCCTGTAGACTCAAAATATTGATTCAACTCATAATAAAACTGTCAGATGCCATGTTCTGAAATCATATTTTGAACAATTTTGTGTGTGTAAACTGTAATGCATGCTTTATTCATTGGACAGAATATTCCCAGGACTTTTCAACTTCTGTAAAAGAAATACCTGTAAAATAGTTCTGGAATGGAGGGTCTTGATGCCCAAAATACATAGTCAGCTCTGCATGTGTTAAGAAATGCATTAAGTTTAACTTTTAACTTTTGTGGACACTTTAACATTTCTTTCTTTTAGACTTCAAACAAGATTACAGAAACAAATAGATTCTCTGAGAGTTGAAGCCACAATTTCTAGAATAGTGTGTGACCGACACGCTTACTCACAGTAGCTTTATAATGCCTTTTCTTCACATGTTCCATAGTTTAATAAGGTGTAAAGTACTTTGTTCTGAAATGGTTTCTTGCATGGGAACCAATACACTTAAATGAATTAACTTCTCAAAATACAGGTCAAATCAATGAATTTAATGAAGCTAGATTAACACAATGGATGTGGCTAGCGTTCTGACCCCGATAACTAAATGTGTCAGTGCAGGTCACAAGGCTTTAACTGAACCTTAAGTAGTTAGTATACAAATAAGACAAAATGCTTGGAAGCTCTCAGTGTTGTCATGCCCATGAACACATTATTAAATGTGCATTTAGCAACTGCATTGCTGAACTTGGATGAAGTATAACTTTAGCTTTCCCTTTTTGTTTGTCTGCATTCATCCAAAAGCTCTTGGAAGTTTCAAAGATCTTTTAAGAAATCCCTATAAAATCACTGAATGCTTTGATCTTCCTTTGCTTTTTCACTTCCACATGTTAGGAGGCAATCAATAGGATTTCCAAATTCAATCAGTATTTGTGCTCTAATCTCCATAACAGTCGTAACCCTTCTATAATTCAGAATTACAGATTCAAGATAAAGTATTTACTGTAATAATTACTATTAGAAGCAGCATTAGTACAGGGCTAAAATTAAGTACTGTTGATAAAATAATATTTTTCAACTCAGCATCTTCAACTGAGTTATCAATTTAACTATTAAGTCAAACTTTTCATGCAGTTCTGAATCATGAGCCCAAGGAAGTAATTTGACCTTGTGATTGTATAACAATGGATGGTAGTGAATTGGCCACCTATTTCACATAGTTTCCACTTCATATTTCTACCATCTTCAAAGTCAAAATTGCCCACATTGCTTCAGAGTCTTTCATATTCTGGGCAAAGAATATGTGCCCAAAGTGTAAAGTTAATGCAGCACCATTTTACATTCCAGAGTCAAAAGTGAAGTCTGGAGTAATATTGTTTTACCCATTTATCTCACCCTGAGTATTTCTACTGGAAATCATTTCCAATTTTTACAACTAAAAAGTCAGGCTAAATAATATTTAGGCTGTGTAATATAAGGGCAGCACGGTGGCACAGTGGTTAGCACTGCTGCCTCACAGCGCCAGGGACCTGGGTTCAATTCTCGCCTCAGGTGACTGACTGTGTGGAGTTTGCACATTCTCCCCGTGTCTGCGTGGGTTTCCTCCGGGTGCTCCGGTTTCCTCCCACAGTCCAAAGATGTGCGGGTCAGGTGAATTGGCCATGCTAAATTGCCCGAAGTGTTAGGTAAGGGGTATATGTAGGGGTGTGGGTGGGTTGCGCTTCAGCGGGTCGGTGTGGACTTGTTGGGCCGAAGGGCCTGTTTCCACACTGTAAGTAATCTAATCTAATCTAATGGAAGCATAACAAGAGACTTCACAGATATGGTCTACTAACCAAATTTGGAATACTGTCTATAAGGTCTTGAGCCAAGACTTTTGATTAATTACATCAAGAAAATGCACCAGAGTACTTTTATTTTCTTTAAAGATAAAAATAAGACCATTGTCATAACTTGATAGTCATTCTCTGCTCATCCTTCTTAAGAAACAGTTATAAACATTGCACAAATTCTATTGAAACTACTGCAAGTATATAAAAAAAATTCACTGGCAATTCGCACTGAGATACAGTCAAAACCTATTAGTCTCTCCAGAAAACTTTCTTAGAATTTCATGCCTATCATTCTTTGTGGAGGCAATTTATTCGTAGTAATACAACTGAAGTAGTAACCCAGATGCTCTGATTCATGCTCTGGGAACATGGGTTCAAATCCAACATCGTACCACTGGGGCAGAAGGCCGGGGTTCACGTCTACTTGCACTGCTGTGCCATTATTTGTCTGAAGAGCTTGATTACAAAGACTATAAAGTTAGCCTCAGTCCTAGTGCCCTCCATGTCACTCCCAATCCACAGAAATGTAGTTGATTCTTAATTGCTCTGTGAGATAGGCTAGCAAACTATTCAGTTCATGGGCTTTTAAGGATGGGTAACAAATGCTGGCCTTGCCACTGCAATTCTGGTCTCCTTCCTATCGGAAGGATGCTGTGAAATGTGAAAGGGTTCAGTAAAGATTTACAAGGATGTTGCCAGGGTTGGAGGATTTGAACTATGGGGAGAGGCTGAACAGGCTGGGGCTGTTTTCCCTGAAGTGCCAGAAGCTGAGGGGTGACCTTATAGAGGTTTATAAAATCATGAGGGGAATGGATAGGATAATAGACAAAGTCTTTTCCCTGGGGTGGAGGAGTCCAGAACTTTAGGGTGAGAGGGGAAAGACATAAAAGGGACCTAGGGGCAACGTTTTCATGCTGAGGATGATGCGTGTACGGAATGAGCTGCCAGAGGAAGTGGTGGAGGCAGGTGCAATTGCAGCATTTAAAAGGCATATGGATGGGTATATGAATAAAAAAACGTTTAGAGGGATATGGGTCAAGTGCTGGCAAATGGGACTAGATTAGTTAGGATATCTGGGTGGCATGGACAAGTTGGACTGAAGGGTCTGTTTCCGTGCTGTACATCTCTATGACTCTATGACTCTATGATGCCTTCATCCTTTGAAATAATAAAAGCAAAGTAAATATGGAATCAATGTTTGAATTACAAGTCTTGAGCATATCAAGCAACATCCCATTTTTACCACATTTTAAAAATTTAGATTCTCATCATTAAACCAAGCATCTTTCGCTGAAGTTAAAATGTGATATACTTTAACAATAATGATTATTTGAACTTTTATCTACCTTGCTACCAATTCAGTAAGAATCAAAAGCACTATTGAAGGTGTCATTTTAAAAATATATATACTTTCTAATCAACTTGCTCAGAGTTGTTGTTACTCCTGGGGCAGATGGGACTTGAAGCTAGGCCTCCTGGCTCAGAGAGGGGGAAACTACCATATCAACCCAACAGCCATAAGGTGGCAATTTTTTTTTTTCCTTTTTTGCATCTGAAATGCACAACTTAAATGGCTGTCCTACCACCGAATCATCGTGACATTTTATCCAACTATGACCCATCTTCTATCCATATGAATATGTTTTACCATTGCATCATGAGCTTTTATTTTCCACAATAATCTTTGACATGGGACTTAGTGAAAGGCTTTTGAGAAAGCCAATTCTCCGTGCTCCCATTTATCCAATGCACCTTATTCCTTCAAATAAATGCATTGAATTAGATAAACATGATTTCGCTTTCGTAAAAGTATACTGACTCTTCCCAAATACCTGAGTTTTCATATGTGTTTAGCTATGACCTCTTTAATAATTGATTTAACACTTTCTTCACGATAGACCTATACTTCTGTTTTCTGCCTCAACCATTCTTATAGAAGGATTATAATTGTTTCCCAGATATCAGAACCTATCTGAATCTTCAGATTTTGAAAATTGACACCAACACATCTACTATGCCATTAGCGTTGCTTTTATTATTCTTAGGTGAAGCCCATCTGAATCCAAAGATTTGTCAGTCCCCAGTTCCATCAGTTTGCTTACCACTACTTCTCCCCGAATTGCAATTTCACTCAATTACTTTCTCTCTTCCATCTCATGCTTTACAGCTATTACTGGAAAGATTTCTTGTATTCTCTGTAGTGAAGACAGAAGTAAAATATTTGTTCAGTCACCTGCCATATCTACTATTCATGTCCATTCTCACTCTTTAGAGGACTAACACTCAGAGTCACAGCACTACTTAGCAGAAAGCATAAAGGACTGTCAGGGAATACAGGAGGATAGTCTGGAGAGTTGGGCAGAAAAGTGGCGGATGGATTTCAATCCAGATAAGTGAGAGGTGATGCAGTTAAGCAAGACCAATTCAAGAGTGAATTATACGATGAATGGAAGAGCCTTGGGTAAAGTTGATGGGCAGAGAGATCTGGGAGTGCAGGACCATTGTACCCTGAAGGTTGCTGCACAGATGGATAGAGTGGTCAAGAAGGCATATAGTATGCTTGCCTTCATTGGACGGGGTATTGAGTATAAGAGCTGGCAAGGCATGTTAAAATTGTACAAGACATTGTTTCGGCTGCATTTTGAATACTGTGTACAGTTCTGGGCACCACATTACCAAAAGGATGTGGACACTTTGGAGAGGGTGCAGAGAAGGTTTAAGGGAATGTTGCCTGTATGGAAGGTGCTAGCTATGAAGAAAGGTTGAGTAGGATAGATTGTTTCATTAGATAAAAGGAGATTGAGGGGGACCTGATTGAGATTTACAAAATCATGAAGTTTATAGATAGGGTGGATAGAGACAAGCTTTTTCCTAGGGTGAAGGATTCAATAATCAGAGGTCACGTTTTCAAGGTGAGAAGTGGAAAGTTTAAGGGGGATACACATGGTAAGTACTTCACACAGAAGGTGGTGGGTGTTTGGAACGCGTTGCCAACAGAGGTGGTAGAGGCAGGCACGGTAGATTCACTTCAGATGCGTCTGGGCAGATGCATGAGTAGGTGGGGAGCAGAGGGATACAGATGTTTAGGAATTAACCGACAGGTTTATACAGTACATTTGGATCAGCTCAGGCTGAAAGGGCTGTAAATTTTCTTTGTTGTTTGTTCTTTGTACTATGGTCTGTTGTGTCTGCACTGCCTTACCAATGAGCATTATGATTTAATGCCTTTTCCCTATTACCTTGTTTCTATTTAAATAAAAATCTAATCCCCTCATTGATGCCTTAATTGAATTTTTCTCTTCCAGTCAGTGCATCCTAGACCCAAACCACTTGTTGAGTGAAAATGGTTTTTTTTCAGATCACATTTGAAAATTACTTTAAATCTGTGTTGTCTCATTTTCAATCCTTTTATGAGTGGAACAATTTTTGCCTTATCTATGCTATACAGATCTCTTCCTAGCCTTTTTCTCTCCAAGGAGAACAATCCCAACATTTCCAATCTACCCCCGTGTATATGCATTCTTCCTTAGCTGTAGTGCTCAGAACTATAAACAATACACCAGCTAAGATCAAACATATGCCTTGCATAGGTCCGGCATAATCTCTTTGCTCTAGTCCTCCATATACTGAATAATAAAACCCAGATACTGTACGCTTCATTAACTGCTCTCTCCACCTGTCCTGCCATCTTCAATGATCTGTACACATTTACACCCAGTTCCTTCAGCACCTGCACCCTTATTTTGTATTGTCTCTGCATGTTCTTCTACTAAAATACACCACCTACGTTCTTCCACATTGAATTTCATCTGCCATTTCACCAATTTGTCAATGTCCTTTTGAAGTTCTACATTATCCATCACAATCTACAATGCATTCAAGTTTCATATCATTCCTCAAACTTTACAATTGTCCTCAGCATACCAAGATCCATATCACTCATATATATCACAAAAAGCAAGGGTCCCAATCTCTGGGGCACTCTACAGAAACCTTCTTCAAGCCCAAAAACCATTCACTATTACTCTCTGTTTCCCATCACTCATCAGTTTTGTAGCTATGTTTCTACTGTCTGATTTTCATTCCGTGGTATATTACTTTCCTCTCAAGTCTGTTGTGTAGTACAGTGTCAAATGCTTTTTGGAAGTCCATGTATACCACACCCAAGCACTGCCTTCATCAACCCCCTCTGTTACCTCTTCAAAAAAAAAACACCAACATGTTGATTAATCATGACTTCCCCTTTAGAAATCCATGCTGGCTCTTTCTAATCCACCCAGTTTTTTTCAAAATGGCATTAACATTATCCAAAATAATTGTTTCCAGAAACTTCCTCACTATTGAAGTTAAACCGACTGGACTATAATTACTAGAGTCAAAGTTAAAGCCGCTTTGGAATAAAGATGTATTGTCTGCAATTCTCTAGTCCTCTGGAATTCCCTTGAGTTGAGGCAAGGCTGAAATATTATGGTCAGTGCCCCTGAAATTTCCACTTTCATTTCCTTCATTATCCGGAGATATATATCATATCTAGTCCTGGTGCCTTTAATTTTGATTATTGATACCTTGTCCACCATCTCTAGTAACAGTGCTTCTTCCTACTGCCAGGGTAACATTTATCTCCTTAGCAAAGTTAGATGCAAAGTATTCTTTCCAACGCAATCTGGAAATGTTTGCTCCTTTCTGCCATTAATCCCACCATCACCCCAGTTTACATTCAGGGAAACTTCTCCATTTTAACTACTCTATAATTTGGGCATCTATCTGCAATTTCCCTACAGATTTGTTCCTTTACATCCTTTCATTTGTTTATGGTCTATAGACTGAACCTAGCAAAGTAATTGTGCCTTTTTTGTTCCTCCACTCTAACCAAATTGATACCTTAGGTCTGTCTTTCCACCCTCTCTTTCTCCAGCACTACAATGCTCACCTTAAGCAATATTGTCACCTTTTCTTCATTTCTTCCTTTCCTCTCTTTTCTGAACATCTTGTATTTAACACCTCGGCCTGCCTCATCTTGAGTCAGGTCTCTGTTATTGTCATTATATCATATCTCCACAATCTGCAATCTGTACCTGTAACCAATACTCCTTCTAAATCTTTTTCAATTTGCAGACATCTGAGGTTCATGCACAGCAGTGACTTCTGAAACTAGAAGTCAATGCATCACCATACTAATCATACCCATCAGCATGTGCAGAACCTCAGTTCAGCTGGACAGTTTGGTGGACATTGCCTGTAACTATCCCACCTCATTTACTGTACTCCATACATTTACTTTCATGCACAGTAAACTAATTTAGACATTATTACTTTCTCCCTTATTCTAGTTCACATATTTACTTTGTGTTCTTTATACCAGTGGCATACACTATGTATACAGTGGTATACATAGTTTCCAAATATTTTTCACATCCTGATATTCCCCTTTAATATTCTCTCTTCATTTCTACATCCTTGTAGAGTTAGTTTAATGTCCTGCTAACAACACGAGAGAAAACACCTTTCGAGGAACTCAGTCCCGGCTCTGTTTAGGAACAACCTGTCTGGGTTGTCCAAGTGCCATCCTCCCCAGAGTCAATCCTAGTATCTCAGGAATGGAAAGCTCTCCCTCCTGCACCATTTTTCCAGCCATGCATTATTCTGTTACTGTTCAATATCTGTACTCCCTTGCACATGATGCTGTGAATAGTCTGGAGATGACTAAATTTGAAGTCCTATTTGCTAAGCTTTACCTAGCTCCTTAAATACTGATTGCAGGACCACATCCACTTCCCCTTACTCTTGCGGAGTTCAGAAGAGCAATGACTTTCTTCCTGTATTGCTGAACATCCTACTTCACTTGTGACTCAGGCTGCAATCTCTGTCTGGCCTGGCTTGGTCTGGTAACATGGTCTCCTGTGATGGTTAGTTGGAAAAGGGACTGTTCTCTCCATCACCTTGTCTACCAAGACTGTCAGTTCTTTTCCCTTGGGCTATGTCCTGATTATAGAAGCTTGAGTCCCATGATGTGATGGGTCATTTCTGCTTTGCAACATCTGGAGTGATGTTCAGCTTTGCTTTAAAAATAGCACTAGGGCATTAAAGCCAGCAGCTCCTAGCAGTAATGAGCTGCTCCATCTTTCCAAGAGACAGTTCTGTAAGAAAGGTGCCCTAGGGCTCAGCTGCAGAATTAGTGAGGTGAAGAGCAGAATATTGAGTGAGAAAAATCACTCCAAAACATAGCAAAATGGGTGAATCTTACTCAACAAAACACTTTAACTGAAGATGGGAAAGTTATGACCTAATTAGAATTACTAAACAGAGTACACTCTAATGATTGCGAACAGAGATGCTCTGAATTCCCACTATTATCTGAAAAATCATGAACAAACTTTACAAAGTTAATTATTTAATATTTCTGTTTAAAAGGCTAGTAATTAATGTTAATTGAAAGACTTAACGTTTCTCAAATACAAAATTATTTCTTCAGCTGAGATTAATTTTTGTTTATACTTGGAACTTTTGCCATCTTTCTCTCTAATGCGAGAGTATTAGTGAATGTTAAATAACCACAATTGATGTGGTCATTATTATGTTGCAGCCATATAAAACCCTGGTTAGATCTGGTTAGGAAGCACTTCTTTGCAAAAAAGGTGGTACAGGTTTGGAACTCTCTTCCACAAATAGCAATTGATGCTAAATCAGTTGTTTATTTTAAGTCTGAGATAGATAAATTTTATTAAACTCAGGTAGTAAGTGATATGGGCCAAAGGCAAGTATATACAGCCAGGGCACGGATCAGTCATGATCTCATTGAATAGTGAAACAGGCATAAAGGGCTGAATAGCCTACTCCTATTCCTATATTGCTGAGTGTGTTAAATGCTCATATATGGTCAGTTGAGACATTCTATTAAATTCAGTGAAAATCCATGTGTTCATGAGGTGATGAATGGTCAGAAATGATACTCAGAGTTTCATACTTTTGCAGAACTCTGGAGTGGGGAGGGATGTAGGTGGGCCTAGAAAATGGGGTGGGCATTCAATTGATGAGGTGAGGTTAGTTGTCAAATAGACAAACCGCCAAACACTGGTGGGCATGCCTGCAGTCTGGCAGATGGTCCCTTCTTTTAACTGTGCTCAGCAGGAGGACTGGCTGAGGCAAGGGAGGGCGTCCATAGGAAACCATACACTGTCTTTTACTGAGATTTGCTTACTCCAACTTTGCCAGGCCTCTGTAACTGACCCTGGTTCTCCCACATCACCTACCTGATTTCGGGGGCTCCAGTGACAATCCTCACCCTCAATCCAACTGTACTATCGTCAATGACCATCCTTTTCAGTGACACTGAAAAGCAGCTGTCCTCTAATAGTTCTCTCAGGCAAAGCATTCATCTTGCAGGAGACTTTGATGCAGGAAAACCATCCTGCAGTTGCCCAGACCCCTGTTGACAGGCAGCAGATTTGATTCCAATCAGACAATGTCAGTGATACTCTGGGATCTGGCCATAGTCAGTAACTGGGTGGGCTCCCCATTGCAACTGTTAAATTCCACAGTATCATTGCAGTTCTGTCTAAAATGTTCAGGCACGGTCAGTGCAGTCACTGTGTGCAGAATGTGAGGCAATTGTAGGGAGACAAACAATTGGAGCTACAATGTTTGCTGTTCTGAAGAATGCTGTGGAAGAAAATGACAAGAACGTCTGAGTGTGGGGGCTTGGCACCTGAAAACATAATGGCACTCACCTTTCCTGTGCTCCTGAATTCGTTGATTCTCTGAAGGAACCGTATCCAGGCTGGAGAGAGCACACTCATGTTACTGACTTCCTTGACAGGCAACTGGCATCCACACTGGCTTGATTGCAGAGATTTTTCTCTTCTTCATGCTCTTCCTCTCCTTGGGACCATATGTGTGAAATCTGGAGAGCAGTTTTCCCAGGTCTCAGTTCCATTTCTCTGGTTGCTGCAGCCTCAGGTGTTTGTGTTAAATGGCCAGACATGAACAGTGAAGTCACTATGCAAAAGAATCAAGCAAGGGCATTGAGCTGAAGTTACATTCTGTGATCAGAATGTGGAAATATACAGCATCTTTGTCTGGACTTTCTATCTCTACACTATTGGAACATTGGTTAAATGATTTAACTTGTTTGGCAACATGGTCAGACATCGGCTGCGACTTAAATTGTGAACTAGTATTATTAATTAATAGTTATTTTGCTAACACCAACCTTGTCAGAAGCAACATGTTACATGTGTTTAATTCTTTTGCAAAAAAGAATATTTTCTTAAGAAAATCTATGTTTCTAAGGCAGAAAATAATAGCATAGTATTTAGTTTAACACTGCACATATATTTATGTTATGTTTTGATAATCTGTTTGGGAAAAGATTTATTCCCAATATTTTTTCAATCTTTTAGATTTTTATTTTATTCTGAGACTTTGTCTTTTTTTATTTGAAAATGTGCTGCATTTTCATTGATCAGTAACTTTCTGTCACCCATCTTTGACTTTTCTGCTTACATCTGCATTAAAGCTGTCATTTACTGCTGCTTCTTTCCCTCTATATTTGACAGCAATAGCTTTCATTCGCTTTTATCTTTTTTCTTCACATTATGACGTAACTTGTGCAAAGTGGAACAGCTTCTCAGTTCTAATATGTAAAATTTGCAACATTTTTTGGAAACGGGTCAGTGCCCATTTTTGGTTCCTTTCTTTATTGAGTACCGTGCTAAAACTTTTTTTTGCAGATGCAGACTATTCAGGAGCAGTCTGTGGCAACATGCAGAGATGTGGAAAGAAGAAAAGACCTTTCCATTTTCCGATTACCATAGTAACTAGAACATTGCCCACTGCTTGTCATTTAAGTGGGCAATGGCAAGTAAATATAGTTTCCTGTGCAATCAAGCCCTCTACTGGAGATTGTAGCTTGTGTGGCTTAGGGTTACAGAGAGGCCAATATGTTTGGTTCAATTAAAATCAAGCATTTTTCTTAAAATAATACCCATTTGTATCCATTTTGTTCACATAAAACAGCTGCTGCTTTCAAGTTGACAGTTTAATTGTTTAACTAGTGTATCATGTGATAGATTGAAAACAGATTAAAGTATGTTTCCTTATCAATCTACGTTTCGTTCAGGAAATCCTATAAAAAAAGGGTGTGCAGACACACACATACATATGTTATACCTACAGCTGCAAAATGACATGAATACAGGGGTTAATATGCCAAAGAGTTAAATAATTAACTATTTAATTCTCATCCAAATGATACAACATAAACATGTCACTTTAGATCACTGTTTAATGCCATCCTTTTCAAGGTACTTTAACGTTTTCACAATATACATCCACAAATATTTTACTGTTAACTCATTCTGTCAGCTTTTTAAACAGCACTTTTTCTCTCCTGCAGTTTTTGTCTAAGTCCACTTACCTGGAATAAAAATTGTGAGTATGACCCATATTGAGCCACCAGGAGGTGCACAAGAACATCTTGAGTTGCAGGGCAATTTATTTCTTCTTCTTGTTCTATTTGTTCAGCTGGAAAAGTGATTTGCCTACATTTGTCTGAATAGTTCATCTGAAATGGGGGAGAGGGCTTGTTGTTAATTAAGATTAATTAATGTAAAACAAATTAAAATAATCCTAATGAGCCAATATTTTTATTCCAAGTTTGCAATGCCTTGTCATTGCAAAGCTAAGCCGAATGCTGACTGATAAAGAAACTTTAAATAAAATAGTAGCAGTAGCATTCACTTTTCAGTGACCATTTGGTTCTGGGATGAAGTAAGGAAAACTCTGGATATTGTACCTAACTAATACTTTTGGGGCACTGAATCCTAAGCAGTGAATCCTATGCAATGCTGATAAAAAGATGTGGCAGAAGCATTACTGGACTTTTAAAAATGACACATTGAAAATCTTTAATCATTAACATTTCAAATTCTGTAGACCATGTGTAATACACATAGCTCTTAACATGAGAAAGATGATTGTCATTTTTTCAAAAAATGTTGTAGCTTTTAGTGCTTTTTGCATTAATTCATATCCTTTAACTCACTGACTGATATTACTAAATCATTATATTTGAAATAAATGCTTCATAATTTCCATCATTTAATGGTATTTAATGTAAACCTAATAATAGAGAGAGAGTTTTCTCAGATAAAGCATTTGTTTAATAAAATCGAGAAGAGAATGATTCCTTGATAATGCAATGAAGATAATATTAATTGATTATTAAATTGATACAATAATAATGACAAGCATTTGATAAGAACTTGCTGAATATTAAAAATAATAATAAGTCATAGCCATTTTAAACATAATCTCAGTGTGCATAAATATTTTAATTAATTGTATCGCAACGGAGGGATTTTAAGATGATTGCCTCTGACTCAACTGGACTAAGGGTAGGTTGGAATTTCCAGAGCTTTGTGTGACTCTTTAATTCAGTCATTGGTGACTACTTCCAGGATCCCAACCAATCAGTGAGGTCAGGTGGTTGATGGTTCTGAAGGAAGGATTCCTAAAGGGACCAGAGCATAGCTTATAATGACTGACCTGTGCATGGACTTTCCTTGTTCAAGAAAGGATCAAGGCAAAAGATTGAAAATTATAGGCCAATTAGCCTAACCTCGGTTGTTGGTAAAATTCTAGAATCCATCATTAAGGATGAGGTTTCTAAATTCTTGGAAGAGCAGAGTCTGATTAGAACAAGTCAACATGGATTTAGTAAGGGGAAGTCGTGTCTGACAAATCTGTTGGAATTCTTTGAAGAGGTGACAAGTAGATTAGACCAGGGAAACCCAGTGGATGTGGTCTATCTAGACTTCCAAAAGGCCTTTGATAAGGTGCCACACGGGAGGCTGCCGAGCAAGGTGAGGGCCCATGGTGTTTCAGGTGAGCTACTGGTATGGATTGAGGATTGGCTGTCTGACAGAAGGCAGAGAGTTGGATAAAAGGTTCTTTTTCAGAATGGCAGCCGGTGACAAGCAGTGTCCCACAGGGTTCAGTGTTGGGGCCGCAGCTGTTCACGTTATATATTAATGATCTGGATGAAGGGACTGGGGGCATTCTAGTGGAGTTTGCCAATGATACAAAGTTAGGTGGACAGACAGGTAGTACTGAGGAAGTGGGGAGGCTGCAGAAGGATCTAGACAGTTTGGGAGAGTGGTCCAGGAAATGGCTGATGAAATTCAACGTGGGCAAATGTGAGGTCTTGCATTTTGAAAAAAAGAATAAAAGCATAGACTACTTTCTAAATGGTAAGAAAATTCATAAAGCCAAAGTACAAAGGGATCTGGGAATGCTAGTCGAGGATTCTCTAAAGGTAAACATGCAGATAGAGTCCGTGATTAAGAAAGCAAATACAATGTTGTCATTTATCTCAAGAGGGTTGGAATATAAAAGCACCGTTGTGCTACTGAGACTTTATAAAGCTCTGGTTAGGCCCCATTTGGAGTACTGTGTCCAGTTTTGGTCCCCACACCTCAGGAAGGACATACTGGCACTGGAACGTGTCCAGCGGAAATTCACACGGATGATCCCTGGAATGGTAGGTGTAACATACGAGGAACGGCTGAGGATCCTGGGATTGTATTCATTGGAGTTTAGAAGATTGAGGGTAGACTTAATAGAAACTTGCAAGATAATACATGGCTTGGAAAGGGTGGACGCTAGGAAATTGTTTCTGTTAGGCGAGGAGACTAGGACCCGTGGACACAGCCTTAGAATTAGAGGGGGTCAATTCAGAACAGAAATGCGGAGACATTTCTTCAGCCAGAGAGTGGTGGGCCTGTGGAATTCATTGCAGCAGAGTGCAGTGGAGGCCTGGACGCTAAATGTCTTCAAGGCGGAGATTGATAGATTCTTGATGTCATGAGGAATTAAGGGCTACGGGGAGAATGCTGGTAAGTGGAGTTGAAATGCCCATCAGCCATGATTGAATGGCGCAGTGGACTCGATGGGCCGAATGGCCTTACTTCCACTCCTATGTCTTATGGTGTTATAGATGTTCCAACCACAGGCTGGAGAAGACAGCTGAGAAAGCATCTCATTCATACCTGGAGGCCTTGCTGTGGGAACTACAAGGATATGATATAGGCCAGGGATAGAATGAAGAGGGAGAAGAGGAAGAACAGGCATGCCTGAAAATGACTGAGGAAGTCAGCAGCAAATGTATAACCCATCTGAATGAAGAGCATTCAGGATCTCAGGAGGAGGGTTAAGGTAGTTGGCTTAACACTTTCAGATGCTAAATTGGCCAGCATTCTCCTGTGCAGTAGTGCACAGAACAGTGCACCTTGCAGTCCCAATTATTCCTCTCTTCACACATTCCCAACTGAACAGCCAATATTCACACTCAACCTATCAGCCGATTATACCGAGACATCACAGTCACCTTCCACAAATGTTGTCCTCTCACTTACCTACATAAGCCATTATGAACACAGGCCTCTCTGTTTTCTCTCCTGGCAGGAGAAACAAGCATACAACTTGAGAAGAGACTGTGACCTGTGGATGTGACACCAGGCAACTTGATAGCTACTGGCAGTGTGTGCTCACCTCACTGACTGGCAGACAGGGCTTGTTCCAGAAAGCTGCAGGTGTCAGCATCAACCTGCCATGAAACATAAGCCTCCTGAGACACTGGATTTCCAGCATGTTGAGAGCTTATCATTTGCCAACAAATCCAGTTTTGGGAGTTACTCCTTGGAGCTGGGTCTCTTTGTCCATTCTCTCTGCTTTGTAGAGGGTCATGCGGCTGAGAAGGGGCAGCTGGCACACCCTGCTGGAGCTATTCCTTTGACAGCTGTCAGTGTTGATAATGGTGTAGCTGCTCTTCTTGTTCTTCATCAGAGATGTAAGTACATCCAGTACTCCGATGTTGTGATAAAGCAAAGTAGCAGGAAAGTGTACTGAAGGTGAGTGAAGTGTGAGAAAGATGGAAGTGGCTTCATAGAATATGGCAGTCACCTGTCAGTGCAAAGGAGGGTGTGAGTAACAGCCTCTCACCTGGTCATAGCTACAACTCTTCAGTCTCACTGATGGAAGGCTTCCAAGTGAACACTACTTCAGCCATACTGGCAAGTTCCACACAGTTCTGGGAATAGGTCTGCTGTCTGTTATAACCAGAGCTTAGTGAGTTAGTTGTATTTATAGCTATTATACTGGACAACCGAACGGGCATTTGCCTCCATCCTTTCGTCTCTGTGTGCATGCAAATTCATCTCCTCTTGGCTGTGAAAATTCCACAAATTATCTGTCAGCTCTCTAATGTGCTTACCAAATCATAAACTGTTGTGAGTTGAGTTAATAATCTCTTCTATGAAGCATTTGGTTCTACTCTTGCTTCTATCAGTAAAGTCTAGGGAATTGAGTGCTGATTTAAATACTTTTTCAAATTACTTGTGACCTTGAACAATTTGTGCACTTAGATCCCTCAGTCTCTCTGTTCCTGCACTTCTTTATAGTTGTGCTCTTTAGTTCATTTTCTTACCAAAATGTATCAGTTCAATTTTCTCCACATTAAATATCGTCTGCACATATCTGTACAATTCACTGGCCTGTTTATGTTCTCTTGAAGTCTATCTTTATCTTCCTCATATTTAGCAATACTGCCAGGTTTTGTGTTGTCTGCAAATTTTGAAATTGTTCCCTAAACACCTGTTAAGATCAACAATATGATGGAAAAAAAACAGTTGTCTTCATTCAAACCCTTATGGAAACTCATTCTATACCTTTTGTCTGAAACATCAGTATTTATCACACCTTTGATTCCTGTCAATTAGCTACCTTTACTTTCCCTGTCACTGCTACTTAATTTGTCCATGGCATTCAACTTCGCTGACCAACTTATTATATCACATTTTATCCAATTCCTACTGGAAGTTCATGTACGCCACATCAATTGCATTAACCTCATCACTCCTCTCAGTTACCTCATCGAAAATCCATATCAAGTTAGTGAAACATGATTTGCATTCAACAAATCCTTGTTGGCTTTCCTTATCAATCTACATTTGTCTGACTAACTATTAGTGTTATTTGTAAAAGCTTTAGCATCACTGAAGTTTAAATTGACTGGCTTATTATTATGTACTTGTTTGAATAAAGGTGTATCATTTTCATTTCTCAAGTATTCTGAGATCAGCTTGAATCTCAGGGAGAATTGGAAGATTATGTTGAGTTCCTCTTCATTGCCCATCATTATTGTAAACAGTCCTGGTGATTCAGTTTTATGTATAGCTGGTCTTTCCAAAAGTCTTCTTTAACAATTTTTACCTCAGCTTCGTCTTATACGCTTTCTTTACTTCTCTTATCTTTTTCTTACTTATTTTCTGAACTTTCTATGTTCAGTCTGGTTCTCATTTGAAATATCCACATGATATCTGTCATTTTCTACTTCACAGAATCAGGGAATTGTAATGGTACAGAACAAGGCCATTTGGCCAATCATACTTCATCTTACTCTTGGGCATTTGTTGTTTTAGGCAGCTCTGATTTGTCCTGATTTGGAGATGCCAGTGTTGGACTGGGGTGTACGAAGTTAAAAACGTGTGATTTTTAACTCTGATTTGTCATGTGGGAATGTACCTTATTAAAGGAAAAAATTATTCTGTCACTCTTTTGTCTGCCAAACTTTGATTTCAATTTACCCCCAGGTAGGTCCTTTGTCACTCCACTAAAATTGGGCATCTGCATTTCCTTTCTACTCTGAATTGGTCCATGTATTTTTCTGCAGCTAACTTAAACCTTAGAATATTATCATATTGTCCTCTTAAGATGTCCCTACTGGCACTTCATCCAACTGACTCACCTGATTCCTCAAAACACGATCCGACAAGTCCCTTTCCTTGCTGGATTGTGATGTACTGATGTAGAAAATTGTCCTGAAGATAACTTCTCTTCCCTTTCAAGCATATTAGGATAATTGAAGTCCTTTTTATAACTGTTCTGTAATTTTGCACCTGTCTCTAATTTGTGATCCTATGTTTTGCATCTCTCTCTACATGTAATCCTATGTTTATCTTCCCATTAGTTTGTGATTTAATACACTCAGTAAATGAGAAATTGGTACCTTTGAAGTTCTATGAGCTAGTTTCTACCTGTCCTTGTTATTCATATGGATCTTGACAGCTGGCTGTTTGTCCGGAGTGCTCCCCCACACCACCCCAACTGCCCCAAGGGTGCTGTGCAGCTGCAGCTATCTTTGACCTCAGCACCAAGATGGCAACATGCTATCCTATATTCATCCAGATCTGTATTTGCAGAAATGCCTCTCTGTTCCTCTAACTTTAGAATTTCACTATTGCTTTTCCCATCTTCTTGTTGCCATCCTGTATAGCTCAGCTTCTGTGTTACTGCTTGTTCTGTTAAAGCATTTCAAAACTAAGCTCCCCATCCTGCCCCAATCCACATAACACGGATTTTTTTTCTTTGTCATATATGTAATCATTTTCTCCTGAATAAATGAACAAATAATGCCATGGAAATGTGTTGTAAGCACCTACAACCCTATTTAAATAACTTCTTCATAACCTCTTCTCACAGTCTCAACGTCAGTTTTAAGTTGGCAGCCTCCTTATTGATGACTGCCTTACTCGAGGAAACAGAATACAAAATTGGCAGCTCTACTGAGGCTTTAACTCATTCTACTGTGCACCTATACTGTTGGCTACTTCCTACAAGGTCACACGACCTTCTTCCAGAAAAGGTATACCCCTGTTACATCCCACAAAGGTTTGATTCACTGCTATCCAGACATGATATAGCAGAACTGACTGATAAAATATAAACCGTCCCAACTTTGAGCGACAAATATCCAGGCAGCAGCTGCATTGCTTACTTAAGAAAAATTGACATTAAATGGCAAGATGGGCTAAGCAGTAGCATTATTTAAAAGCACTCAGATTGCAAATGAAGATCTTCTCTTGAAATTCTTTCCTATTGCAAAGTGTTTGAAAGTACTCTGGTTTGTTTTCTGATGTATATCTGCATTTGCCAGATATCGTATGGCACAAGAATAGATGGTGTGCCAACAGAAATGATTTGATTGTAGAGCTGGTGTTTTGGAAGGTGGTGGAGCCTTCTAAAATGCAATCTGTGCCCTTTCCATCACCATTCCTTCTACCCTTTACCTGTTTTCCATTTTAAACTGAGTGGGAAAGGTTTCAAGCTCCTACACCCTCGGGCCTATTCGGAGGCTCCTACCTGGTCAACAAGCAGCCTCATTCTGCCTCTAGAGAACAAGCAGTAACACAGAAGCTGAGCTATTCCAGCCAGACAGATAGCCTAGCAGCTTTCCCTCCATGCATTTCTGTCAGGCAATGAGGAAGGTGGGGTTGACCTACATTGGGGCAAGCCCTGTGCCCACTGGAGTCCTTCCTTCCTTTCATTGGTGCCAGACCAAACACCCTCTTCATCTCTGGGACTGCCTTTGGCCAACACTTGAACCTCACTGCTGGGACCCAGAGCTTTCAGCCAATCAATTGTGTCAGGTTTTCTCTAAGGTGCAACTTCCTCAACAGATGAGGTCAGAACTCTCACTCTGAAACCAATTATGGCTGCTTCAAATATAATGTCTGCAGGAAAGCCATATTTTGGTGGGCGAAATTCATAATGAGTTTTCAACTGGGGAGAGGTATTGGGGAAATATGGTGCATTCTAACATTCAGCTCAAAGCCTGTAACAGGTATGGACAGTGCCTCTGGATCTACAGCATGATAGGGAAATGATGAAGGCTACAGAGAAGTCTGCGCAATGTCCCTTTCTAAATTGAATCCAGACTCTTCTATAGTCCTTGATAACAATAGGAGACTGTCAGACATGCCAGACAATGCACTTAGCATCTTGGCATCCTTATAGCATCCTTTCATATTAAGGCAATCGTCTGAAGCTTCTGTGGTAGAACTGTCCACCCTACCCTGTGGTGGGCTGGTAATCAAACCCAACCACCCCCTCAACCATGACTCCACCCCCCATCACCAAACCATCATCTCCCAGACCATACAGAACCTCATCACCTCAGGAGATCTCCTACCCACAGCTTCCAACCTCATAGTCCGGGAACCCCGCACTGCCCAGTTCTACCTCCTTCCCAAGATCCACATGGCCGACCCATCTACACAGCATGCTCTTGCCCCACTGAACTTACCTCTACCTACCTCGATACTGTCCTATCCCCCCCTAATCCAGGAACTCCTGACATATGTTCGAGACACCACCCATGCCCTCCACCTCCTCCAAGACTTCCGTTTCTCTGGCCCCCAACACCTCATCTTCACCATGGATATACAATCCCTCTACACCTCCATCTGCCATGATCAGGGCCTCCAAGCCCTCTGTTTCTTCCTCTCCCAATGTCCCCAACAGTACCATTCCACCGACCCCCACTTTTGTTTGGTCGAATGGTCCTCACCCTTAACAATTTCTCCTTCGAATCCTCCCACTTCCTCCAGACCAAAGGGGTAGCCATGGGCACCCGTATGGGCCCCAGCTATGCCTGTCTCTTTGTTGGCTTTGTAGAACAGTCCATCTTACGTAGTTATACCAGCACCACTCCCCACCTCTTCCTCCACTACATTGATGACTGCATTGGTGCCACCTCGTGCTCCCGCGAGGAGGTTGAGCAATTCATCAACTTCACCAACACATTCCACCTCAAATTTACCTGGACCAACTCTGACTCTTCCCTCCCTTTCCTGGACCTCTCCATCTCCATTAATTTCGACCAATTTGACACTGACATTTTTTACAAACCCACCGACTCCCATAGCTACCAGGATTACAACTCTTCCCACCCTACCTCCTGCAAGAATGCCATCCCGTATTCCCAATTCCTCCACCTCTGCTGTATCTGGTCCCAGGAGGACCAGTTCCACCATAGAACACACCAGATGGCCTCCTTCTTTAGAGACCGCAATTTCCCTTCCCACGTGGTGAAAGATGCCCTCCAACGCATCTCGTCCACATCCCGCATCTCCTCCCTCAGACCCCACCCCTCCAACCGTAACAAGGACAGAACCCCCCTGGTGCTCACCTTCCACCCTACCAACCTTTGCATAAACCAAATCATCCACCAACATTTCCGCCATCTCCAAACGGACCCCACCACCAGGGATATATTTCCCTCCCCACCCCTTTCCGCCTTCCGCAAAGACCGTTTCCTCCATGACTACCTGGTCAGATTCACACCCCCAACAACCCACCCTCCCATCCTGGCACCTTCCTCTGCCACCACAGGAACTGTAAAACCTGTACACACCCTTCCTCCCTCACCTCCATCCAGGGCCCCAAAGGAGCCTTCCACATCCATCAAAGTTTTACCTGCACATCCACCAATATCATTTATTGTATCCGTTGCTCCCGATGCGGTCTCCTCTACATTGGGGAGACTGGACGCCTCCTAGCAGAGTGCTTTAGGGAACATCTCCAGGACACCCGTACCAATCAACCACATAGCCCCGTGGCTCAACATTTCAACTCCCCTCCCACTCAGCCGAGGACATGGAGGTCCTGGGCCTCCTTCACCTCTGCTCCCTCACTACCCGACGTCTGGAGGAAGAATGCCTCATCTTCCACCTCGGAGTATCAATGTGGACTTCACCAGTTTTCTCATTTCCCCTTCCTCCACCTCACCCCAGTTCCAAACTTCCAGCTCAGCACCGTCCCCATGATCTGTCATACTAGCCTATCTTCCTTTCCACCTATCTACTCCACCCTCTTCTCTGACCTATCACCTTCCTCCCACACCATTCACCCATTGTACTCTTTGTGACCTTCCCCCACCCTCTTCCCTGGCCTATCACCTTCATCCCCACCCCCACCCACCTATTGTACTCTATGCTACTTTCTCCCCACCCCCACCCTCCTCTAATTTATCTCTCCACCCTTCAGGCACTCTGCCTCTTTCCTGATGAAGGGCTTTTGCCCAAAACATTGATTTCCCTGCTCCTCGGATGCTGCCTGAACTTCTGTGCTTTTCCAGCACCACTTTAATCCAGAACCTGGTTTCCAGCATCTGCAATCATTGTTTTTACCTACCATCCTTTAACACTGGCTTGGCTTCAGCCCCTTCATACCTGGTGGCTCATCACATGCAGACCCCAGCTTTCTAGCAGCCTCCAACTATGTGCCATGTCATGTTGGAGTGACATGGTGGCTCAGTAGTTAGCACTGCTGCCTTACAGTGCCAGGGACCTGGGTTCAATTCCCACCTCTGGTGACTGTCTGTATGGAGTTTGCACATTCTCTGTGTGGGTTTGCTCTGGTTTCCTCCCACATCCAAAGATGTGCAGATCAGGTGAATTGGCCATGCTAAATTGCCTATAGTGTTAGGTGCATTTGCATAGTGTTAGGGTAAATGTTGGGATGGGTCATTGTGGACATTCCTGATGAAGGGCTTATGCCCGAAACGTCGAATTTCCTGTTCCTTGGATGCTGCCTGACCTGCTGCGCTTTTCCAGCAACACATTTTCAGCTCTGATCTCCAGCATCTGCAGACCTCACTTTCTCCTCGATGGGTCATTGTAGACTTGTTGGGCCAAAGGGCCTGTTTCCATACTGTCGGGAATATCATCTTACTATCCTAGCTGCTCATTAGTAGATTGTCATGACCATGTGAGAAGGGGTGAACCACATTGTCTCTTTTCAGTCTCTAATTGGTCACAAGAAAGGTTTGGAGCTCTTTAAGTACGATCTTATAATCTCTGCAATTAAAATGTAGTTAACTTCTTTTTTCCTGCAAACAATACAGTTGTAAACTGAGATCAAGGTTGGTTTGTTGAATGCAGTCAGCAATAGTGAATGTTGCTGTAATATTCAGCTCTCTGATGACTCTTTCCAGTCCAAGGGTATTTTTTTGGGACAGAGAGAGAGAGAGAGAGAGAGAGAGAAAGAAAACCTTCTCATCCAATGATCAGTTCTGCAGTTGTACCATCCATGTTTGTGGATGTTATTATTTCCACATTAGTGATTGCACTGGATGTTTCATTTCATCATATGAGATTAGTTGCCATAGTGCAAATCACATAGGAGATGGGGATCTTTTACGCTTGCAAAGGAGCCTGATTTAATCTCTCTTGGAAGAAACGTTAAGTTTAGACCGTCTCTGGTCAGGTTATCCCTGGACTATTTTAAGTCAGTGTTTTGGTCCCATTGTTAAAACTGTTTCTATTGATGAAAGTTCCAAGTATTCAGTCAGCTGATGGAATTTCAAAGACCAAAGATCCATATTTTATACCATCAAGACAAGATCAAGTGATAGGTTCTCTTCATTAGCCCCTTTGCAATAGCTCTCACTCCTCCTCCCAGGGCTCATGTGGCTGCATAGTTAACAGTCCTTGGATGTTTGTAAGCAGGGTCTCAGAAGACAAAGGTTGCTATGAAAGAAGGCATGTGAGATAGAAAGCAAAATATCCACAATCTCACAATCTGTAACTTGTTTGTCATACCAGATAGTAGGATATGGTACACGGGAGTTGAGAATGGACATAAGACAGGAAGGTGCTATCATCTTCAACTTTCTCAGCAAAGTTTAATGCCCCTGGCTGTGCCAAAGCTGGTCCCATGATGCAAACTGTCATCTATTTGATTTAGCTTGGGAGAAGTAGGCATCCTTGTCCACCTCCAGTTTTATTTGGCTCCCTTCTATTGTTTACCATTTTGTCATGACAGAGGACATGACGTTAGAGATTGCTTAGCACTGTGCTTGCATGATATGCCTGCCACAACTGAATAGCTGGAAATACATCGAGGTAGTGTGAGGCTCACAGCATTGACAGGTTTGTGAGAGTCAGAGGGAATATCTGAATGTTTAGCAAAGAGTTTTGAGTGCCACAGGGTGTTGCTGGTTGAGTGGTGGGAATGTGGTGGAGAGAGCAGCAAGGACAGGATGGTTGTGACAGGTAAAGATATCATTTGAAAATTTATTCATTGACCTTTACCACGCCCCACCCCCAAGGCACTCACACTAACTTTGGCACTATTGCCAGATCTTGGCATCAGAACTCCATAAGGTGACCTTCCCAACTGCCTGCTGTATATTAAATTTGTGTGTTGTTCATAGCAGTTTGAATAAGCACAGAAAGGTATTGGATTATGTCTCTACATCCTAAAAGTGTGCTCACCCCAATTTTTAATCTATAGCCCATTAACTTCTCAAAATCCTTCTTAATTTTAAAATCCATAATTAAATCTTCTTGCAGCATTCTCTGCGTCAATAGAAATAATACTGACATCTCAAATTTCTTCTCATAATTTAATAATTTCCATTCCTACATTCTTCATCATGGTCATTGTTTCTGCTGCACTGAAGTGAGTTGGGAAGAACAGAATCAAGTGAATAATGTAATCTGCTTTGAAAAAATGTGATTTTTTTTCTGAAAGCAGCAAATACCATAAGGAATTTAATAGACTAGCAATGTTGGGACCAGATCATTAATAATTAAGGATTAAGGAATTATTAAGTCTAAATTAAGATTTTAGATCCTTCAACTTGATACTTTAATTCTCAACTTCTGAGTGTTAGGCCACAATATTTCACAAGATTGTAATAACTTTAATTTTTCAGTTAAATGATTGAAACAGAGTTGTGAAAATAAGTTAATTGGAATGGGTATTTTAAAGGCTATAATGAAATATTAACCTTTCTAAGAGCCAACACTGGGCTAATGCCTTAAATGGTCTACTACTTCTTTTATGAGGATAAACTGCAATTTCAGATGGAGGGTAAGTGCTGTGGTACAAGATCACCCACTTGGTATATCCCTGTAAAATTTTCCTTTCTATTTACTTCAATAGGGAGGAACATTGTGCATTTTGTACGATGGACAGCTGAACCACTGGCACTGATTTTGGAGTCTGCCATGAGATTCCCCAATCAGATCATTTCATATTGCATACCCTGAACCTGGCCAAAGGCGACAACTTTTAGTTCTGCAAAGTGCCTTGTCTAGTTCAGACTATCCTGGAAGGATAAAATATCTCAAAACGATTTGATCAGCCGGTGAAGCTAGCCATTTTATACTTCTACTATGATGTGGCAATTTGCGTGACATTTGCTACTAAAGGATGGTGCTGTGAAGCCAAAACATATTCACCTGTCACACAAATTAATAATGCGGTATCTGAATTTTAATGTCAGTGTGGTGCTTGGCATGTAGACATACTGTATAAAATGGGATATCCTTTTCTTTGTTTGCCATTGGCAATGTACTGATTGTAGGAGAAAGTGAGGACTGTAGATGCTGGAGATCAGAGCTTAACAATGTGTTGCTGGAAAAGCGCAGCAGGTCAGACTGCATCAAAGGAACAGGAGAATCGACCTTCTTCAGGAATGAGGAGGGTGTGCCAAGCAAGCTAAGATAAAAGGTAGGGAGAAGGGACTTGGGGAAGGGGCGTTGGGAATACGATAGGTGGAAGGAGGTTAAGGTGAGAGTGATAGGCTGGAGAGGGGGTGGGGGCGGAGAGGTCGGGAAGAAGATTGCAGGTCAAGAAGGTGGTGCTGAGTCTGAGGGTTGGGACTGAGAAAAGTGGGGGGGGAGGGGAAAGGAAAAAGCTGGAGAAATCTGCATTCATCCCTTGTATTTGGGGGGTTGCTAGGCAGAAGATGAGGTGCTCTTCCTCCAGGTGTCATGTTGCCATGGTCTGGCAATGGAGGAGGCCAAGGACCTGCATGTCCTTGGTGGAGTGGGAGAGGGAGTTAAAATGCTCAGCCAATGGGCGGTTGAATTGGTTGGTGCAGGTGTCTCAGAGGTGTTCTCTGAAATGTTCCGCAAGTAGACAGCCTATCTCCCCAATGTATAGGAGGCCATATTGGGTGCAGCGGATGCAGTAAATGATGTGTGTGGAGGTGCAGGTGAATTTCTGACGGATATGGAAGGATCCCTTGGGACCTTGGAGGGAAGTGAGGGGGGAGGTGTGGGCACAAGTTTTGCATTTTTTGCGGTTGCAGAGGAAGATGTGGAGGTTGGGTTGGTGGAGGGCGTGCACCTGACAAGGGAGTCGCGGAGGGAGTGGTCTTTCCGGAACGCTGATAAGGGAGGGGAGGGAAATACATCCTTGGTGGTGGGGTCTGTTTGGAGGTGGCGGAAATGACGAAGGATGATACGATGTATCTGGAGGTTGGTGGGATGGTAGGTGAGGACCAATGGGGTTCTGTCCTGGTGGAAATTGGAGGGGCGGGGTTCAAGGGCGGAGGAGCAGGAAGTGGAGGAGATGCGGTGGAGAGCATCGTCAACCACGTCTGAGGGGAAATTGCGGTCTTTGAAGAAGGAGGCCATCTGGGTTGCTCGGTATTGGAATTGGTCCTCCTGGGAGCAGATGCGGCGAAGGCGAAGGAATTGGGAATATGGGATGGCATTTTTACAGGGGGCAGGGTGGGAGGAGGTGTAATCTAGGTAGCTGTGGGAGTCAGTCAGTTTGTAGTAAACGTACGTGTTGAGTCGGTTATCCGAGATAGAAATGGAGAGGTCTAGGAAGGGGAGGGAGGAGTCTGAGACGGTCCAGGTAAATTTGAGGTCGGGGTGGAAGGTGTTAGTCAAGTGGATGAACTGTTCAACCTCCTCGTGGGAGCACAAGGTAGTGCCGATACAGTCATCGATGAAGCTGAGGAAAAGATGAATGGTGGTGCCAGTGTAGCTGCGGAAGATGGACTGTTCCACATATCCAACAAAGAGGTAGGCATAGCTGGGGCCCATGCGGGTGCCCATGGCTACTCCTTTAGTTTGGAGGAAGTAAGAGGATTGGAAAGAGAAATTGTTAAGAGTGAGGACCAGTTCAGTCAGTTGAAGGAGGGTGTCAGTGGAAGGGTACTGATTGGTTCAGCTGGAAAGGAAGAAGCGGAGGGCTTTGAGGCCTTCATGATGGGGGATGGAGGTGTATAGGGACTGGATGTCCATGGTGAAGATAAGATGTTGGGGGCCGGGGAAGCGAAAATTATGGAGGAGGTGGAGGGCGTGGGTGGTATCCCGAACGTAGGTGAGGAGTTCTTGGACTAAGGGGGACAGGACCATTTCAAGGTATGCAGAAATGAGTTCGGTGGGGCAGGAGCAGGCTGAGACAATGGGTCGGCCGGGGCAGTCAGGTTTGTAGATTTTGGGCAGGAGGTAGAAACAGGCGGTGTGGGGTTGTGGGACTATGAGGTTGGAGGCGGTGGATGGGAGATCCCCTGAGGTGATGAGGTTATGGATGGTCTGGGAGATGATGGTTTGGTGGTGTGAGGTGGGGTCATGGTCAAGGGGGCAGTAGTAGAAGGTGTCTGCGAGATGGCGTTTAGCCCCAGCAATAAAAAGATCAGTGCACCAAACTATCACCGTGCCACCCTTGTCTGCCGGTTTGATGGTGAGGTTGGGGTTGGAACAGAGGGAGTGGAGGGCTGCACGTTGCGAGGGTGAGAGGTTGGAGTGGGTGAGAGGGGTGGACAGGCTGAGGCGGTCAATGTCACGGCAGCAGTTCGCTATGAAGAGATCGAGGGTGGGTAAGAGGCCAGCATGGGATGTCCAGGTGGATGGGGTGTGTTGGAGGTGGGAGAAGGGGTCGTCAGAGGGTGGGCGGGAGTCCTGGTTGAAGAAGTAGGTGCAGAGGCAAAGGCGGCAAAAGAAATGCTCGATGTCTCGCCGCATGCTGATTGTACCCAACCAGCCAACATTTGGTTGTGATTCATGTTTGGATAACATTTCCTTAACAATCTTGGTTGTGCCAGAAAATATGAGTACAACCAAAGTAAGATTGTCAATTGGATCTGTAACATGGCACACTTTGTGCAGTAGCAAATACATATGTTAATATACAAAGTTCTATTCTTTGCAGGCAAAAAGATTACATACATGGTGCCTGTTTCAATCCAACAAAATAGGCAACAGCCCAAAGTTCCACTTCAGCTATGTGGACACTTGGAGGATCTGCATATGCAGCATGCATGCTAATCAGCTTACTGGTGCATTGACTTCTGGTTCCTGAAGCCACTGCTGTGCACAGAGCTCAGAAGTTCATACATTGGAAAAAGAACAGTGGGAACGTTGCTATTTTCTCATTCCTCAGGGCAATTCCTTGACCAGGGACAACTTGCCTCATTTAATTTAAATGAAGCTTGACAATTAACTGTCAGTAATCATCTACCTGATACACTCTCCATGGCAATATCTCTACTAATCAGAGTCTAGTTGCCAACTAATTAGCAAGTACTTCTTGTACGATGTAAAAATGTTGTTTGCCTTCATCTTTGTATTCTTGCAATTTGTCCTGATCGATGCATGATGTCTCTATATTTCAGTAATATTTAAGTTCTGTATTACCAAATGACTAGAAATAAGATACTTCTAAATCAAACTTCCATTGTTTTCATGGAATTTATTTATTCATTTAGACAAATATTAGCTGTGGCAATTGATTGAGCATTTAAATTGGGTGGGAGAAACAATTTATAAAATTATTAGTCAAAAAAAAATTTTCAGCAAATTAAAACTTTATTACAGAATATTAAACAATAGTTTCACATAATGATTTAATTTTCCTTATTCATGTCTCTTGCACGGAGTAGCTGAACCTAAAGTATGACAAAAAACTGTTATATAAAACATCACCAAGTAAGATATAAGGCATTCCTCGAGGATTAATTTGATTTAGAAGATACATTGAGTTAGAAGGTAGTGACACACGCTAAAATAAAAGTATTTACAGTAGGCCAACATGAAGAAACATTGTCAGCACAGCATTTCAAATATAAATCATCCAGTTCTCCCCTCTGTGCTGCCATGATGTTATGAATTGAATGTAATCTTACCAGTATCATCTTCATACTGACAATGTATTCAAAATGAGCTGCATTAAAATATATGACATAAAATAAGTTTTAAAAGTAAAGCAAGTATAATTTGTCCACTTTCTTATTTATAAAGAGTACATTTACATTCTTCTACCAATTCTGGTCTTTGGACTTATCAAAATAGTATTTTATTTTAATTTAAAAGATTGACACAATATCTCCATTAAATCTGAAGTTTACTTGAACTATCTTTTTGTAATTAATTATTTTTCACCATCATAAGTATGGAATCTGATTGATTCTGAATAGTTGAAAACCCTTTAGTTTAAGGTTATTATTATTTTAAAACAGGATTCCTATAGATTTTGATTCTCACCTGAACCAGTTGAGGTTAGTTTGGCATTTTCTATTTACTGCAATGGCATGATTGCATTTTCTTTCATGTATGTGTTGGAAACGAACCTTTCTTTTGCCCCAATTTCTCTTGTGATTCTGAGCTGTTTCATTTCTTTCTAATTCAGTATTGTTGCCATAGACACGGGGTTGTGATACTCCTGGTTTATTGCATTTATATACTGTACTGCACTAAGCTTATTGTTTAAAGCTGTATTCACTCAGTGTTTTGAAGATTTACATTTTTAATGGCTCATTTATGTAATCCCATAAATAAAACACCAGAAAAAAGCATCCCCACACAAATGAATGTGAATTGGGGTTTGACAAGCTGTTGGAACAGGTCACAGAGGGCCTCAGCTGCTGGGCCTTGATTGGTATGGACTATGTAACCACTGTGGACTTAAGACCACCCAGTCAGCCAAAATGGTGTTTTACCAAGCAACAGTAGGGATGGTGCTATAGTTCACTGTCCCTTTTTTGAAAAAAAGAATATGGAGTTCTACAGCAAAACCATTGCAGTATAAAACCCATTTACCTTATTGCTTTGACAGCTGCACATTTCAACCCCTACGTTCACATGATTAGCTTTTCTTTATGTAGACTGTTCGATTTTTAATTTTATTGTCTAAAAGAGCTCTGTGGTGGTTAATTCTTAGAAAACCGCATAATTATTATTTATTAGACACCTGCTAAAGAGAGTTATATTTATCAGCAGTGAAAATAGCTTAGTTTAATGTATTCAACAAATATGATGAAAGTTTAGAACTCCTCCAATATGCAATTCATTTTAAATTTGCCTTACTTCAACTATTAAACCTGAAACATTTTACATTTCAAGTATGAAATGTAGTTTATCAATGTTTTCTAAATAAGCTAACATAAAATATTTTTCTATTTCTGAGTGCATGTATAAATTGGGATTTCAAGGTTTTAATCTGGACTAAATAAAAGCAGGACACAGAATAAATAAAGTGACCAGTAAGCAAACATTTTATTATGCTGCACTGTGCATTGGAGTAGAACTTAGGTTCTAACATTACGTGAATACTTTAATTATAATTTAAAGGTGGTCTTTTTTTTTCTTTGCTTTCAGGGCCAAAGCAAAACACCCATTGTTTAAAACTTCATCCTATATTGCATTTTCTTGTCAAACACGTAATTCCTAAATGTATAATGGGAAAATTGCAATTGGAATAGTACTTGCCATAGTTAAAGGTTTTTTTTTAACTACAACTTACCCCAGAAAGTGAATTTAATGGCAGCATTTTTTTATTTCCCAACTTGATAGCATTGTTATTTATCTTGAAGGTATGAGCAGTCCAATATATTAATTAGAGAGACTTTTACCATTTATATGACAATAGATAGTATGAAGGTAAAATTCAACACAAATAAAAGGAAGTATTATTAGGTCTACAATTATTAACTATTTGGACATTTGGAGGAGAGGCATAGCAGATCACCTTTGCTATTGTATAAAACAAATGGGATTGGGCAGTTTGTTCACCATCTAATACCTAATTCCATTGATTGCAATGGAATTGATTTTCAAATTATATTACAGTCAATTCAATTACATATTATATGATGCATTGAATGGATTGTTGATCTAATACTGTCAATCTGTACCACTGCCCAAGACAGATTTCTAACCTATAATAGCCAGAAAAGAAATATGATAAACATTGTTACCTGTAACTGACGTTAGAATTTATATGAAGCTCTTTATGCTTTATCCTTAATGCATTTCTCACTTATTCCATGATATATGCTTCTACTATCCTTAGAGGCACTTTTAAACGTTAGTATGTCAGTTTAAGTATTGCCAAAATGTTATCCATATGGTTCCCAAAAGGAATACCCCTGAAAAGACCATAGAAGGAATTAGTACAGCTTTTGATTTACTAGATATGGGTTGTCAAAGGAAATTCAGTATAACCAGTAAAGAAGTTTCATGTCACATACATTTCAGGAAATCACATGTACCTTCGAAATAAAACAGCTCACGTCATCTGCTTATCATTCATGGCCAGAAGGAACTTTGGAGAGACATCTCCAAACCATAAAAAATATGATTAAAGCCTAATATCTGAGAATCCCCTGGCTGAGTATTCCTTGGATTGGGGTCCATGGATATCATTCTTGGTATATACAACCAGAGCCATACAAAATGAATTGGTTGGCTTCAGCCCTGTTTAATTTGTCTATGGGCATGAGGTATGGGGGCTCCCTTAAGACTGATTAAGGAGCATTTTGGCACACAAGGATGAAACTACCCTCTGGATTATGTGTTAAAGTTTCCAGAAAGGTTTTGAAAAGCTAATGCAGTGCCTACAAAACATCTTAATACTCAAAGACAGTATAATCAGTTGAGTACTCAGTTGCGTAATTGTATGTTGTATGTTAGTGTAAAAAATGAGGTCTGCAGATGCTGAAGATCACAGCTGAAAATGTGTTGCTGGTTAAAGCACAGCAGGTTAGGCAGCATCCAAGGAACAGGAAATTCGACGTTTTGGGCATTCCTGATGAAGGGCTTATGCCCGAAATGTCGAATTTCCTGTTCCTTGGATGCTGCCTAATCTGCTGTGCTTTAACCAGCAACACATTTTCAGCTGTTGTATGTTAGTGACGATTTTAGGCACAGTACTACTGGGAATGTTCATTTTAGGCAATTGGGACCTTATTTGACTGACTGTCCATTACAAACTTTAGCATAAGTCTGACAAAAGTCAGTTTGCTAAGATCTAGGTCACATATTCAGTAAAGTGCTGCCTCAAAATTCCAAGTTCAATTGATAATAAATTTCCTAATCTTAAGATGAATGGGAAATATTTTACAATTCCTGGGTATCTGTGGGTTCTGCAGGAGACTTGTCCCTAACTTCAACATTTTGGTCACCACTTAACAAATCTTTTGCAGAAAAACATGAGGTTTACCCAGTCAGACTCCTGACAGATAGCCTTCAAGAAGTTAAAGACTTCCTTGATAAATGGGCCGGTTCTGGCGATACCAGTTAGAGTAACATGTGGAGTTTGCACATTCTCTCTGTATCTGTGTGGGTTTCCTCCGGGTGCTCTGGTTTCTTCCAAAGATGTGCAAGTTAGGAGAATTGGCCATGCTAAATTGCCCATAGTGTTCAGGGATGTGTAAGTTAGGTGCCATTAGTCAAAGGAAATGTAGAGTAATAAGGAATGAGTCTGGGTGGGTTACTCTTCAGAGGTTCGGTGTGGACTTGTTGGGCTGAATGACCTTCCACACTGTAGGGATTCTATGAAGAAATATTCAAAGTGGCCACTAGTGCCAATGATATAGACGTTGGGGCACAGCTGCTCCAAGAAGGTGAAGTTGTCCTCAAGTGGCCAATTAGAGAGCTCTTTAAGAAACTTAATAAGTATCAGAGAAAGTTCTCAACAGAGAAAGAAACTTTGCATTATGTATCAGCTCTTCAAAACACTTCAGGGTATATGACCAAAGGTACAGGGGGGATATGAATCTAATCTGACCACAACTCATTTGAATTCTTGGAAAGTTTTTGAACATAAACCTCAGGCTATTTCATTGGAGTTTAATACTACAATTATTTACCTGAGAAGTTGTGCATGTTCAAGTGCTGGCAGATTTTCTCCATTATGCCTTCCTCAAGGATCATTTGGGAGAAAGGTTCTGGATTTTTGATGGGTTTGTGGTTTACTTTCTGTGATGACACTCCTCCTCTACCAAAACGTCCTTAGCCCTGCTTAGAAAGTCTGAAAGTCAAACTAGTGAGATCTGGAAACCAAAGTCACTGCTCACCTAGGGTATTGGAAAGGACAGCTCCTGTATGCTGTCCCAAGGGTTAGGCACTGCTCGTAAATTAGTTAGTGGCCTTTATACCAAGTTAATGTTTGATTATTTTTATCTCTCTAGTTTTTTTTGCAAAGATACTGAGTTTCTGCAAGAAAAAGAAAGTTTAGGCTGGGTCTTAGTGTTTTTTTGGCTATGTCCAAGCTGCGTTAGGTTTGGTGGAATGATGCACACTGCAAGGCCAAGTGAATTTTCGCACCTTATCTTACAAAGCTTGCCACATTAATTGGTCTTTCAGCCCTCACAGCAAGCATTACATCTGATTTCAGCCCATCTTAGCATGCACTCATTCCCGGAACAACTTGTCACTCACCAGATACCCTGGAGTTCACCCTCATCCCTTGTGCTTACATCAATTTAAAAGCCCATTGAGCACTTGGACAAGTACTATCAGTCTAAAACTTTGGGGTTCTGATGCTGAATGGTATGGTGCACAGGCAGGACTTCCCGCTCCCCCTGGGCCAACACTGGAGGCCATGACACAACACCAAGCCAGCCCAGTCCAAGGTTTCCACCTGGAGTAAAGCATTCTCAGCCATCTGAAGGAATGCATAGCAGTGTAGGAAGAAAATCTTTCTCCAATTCACTAGGCTAAGTGCAACTATCCTTTCTCCAGTACCTCCCACTCATATAATATCTGCTACTGTACCTACTTCCAACAAGCTTCACCACTGTCAACATTGCCTGCAACTTTGTCCCCAGTCACCCTCATCCACCCCAATCCCTGACACACCAACCTTGCACGCTCTCTGAACTGTTTATACACTTGCTCAGGACACCTCTCCTCCTGCATTAACATTAATAGCTGAGCCACCTACTTTCATTTTTTGTAGGACCTGGCTCTCTCTCATTCCATGAGGAAAACAGGCCAAAATACTCAGAATCAAACCAAGTGATGTGGTGCACATCATTCAGTACCTCACTCCTTGTGAGGAGATGATCCTGACCCTGACTGCTGTTGGAAACTCCCTTAACTTACTGCACAGAGATCTCCTGAGTGAAGGCTATCACCCCAAGGGGATGTAATGAGGCTCCAGGTCAGCTCAGAATGAGTAAGTATTATGACAGCAAGCAGACAATCTAGAGATATAGCCTGGGCCAGTCCATGCACTGGGATTGTGTTAATGAGGGCACAATGTCCTTGCAGCAGCATTGCAGTGATAGCTGCCAGTGCAGCATGAAGTACAGCATTGAAGTGTAGGAGAATCTCATAAGTGATCAAGGAATGTGGCATGAGGATCGTTAGAGGCAGGCATATCAAATGCCAATGTCTGTGGATGTTTTGGCGGGAGTGGCCTGTGACCATGTAATGTGCCCTGATGCCCAACATGGAGGTTGTTTGGAGCAAGTAGCAAATTGAGGCCACATGGAACCACTCAGGTTTCCATGTTGAGCTTTCCTGATGCCTAGTATATGTATCAAATTTGGTAAGATTGCAACCCGTGACAAGTAGGGCTATTAACAAGATGTTTTACAAGCAACAATATTGTCAATTGGAAACTCATTGCTGTCTATTCTGTATCTCACCATGCCACTTGTAAAAATATGTGCAAGAAGCAGCCATTTTGATGTTGAAATAAGTCTTGCTGAACATCTTGCCTTAGCTCATGTCATTCACAGCCTTGTAAGATTCCACCAACTGGGTCAATGATGTGTTCTTGAGAGCTCACTTAGGAGGGCAGTTGGACATTGATATGTTTTCACCCACATAATCATTTCTGTTTTTGAACTTGCACATCAAGGATCCTTCCAGGTGATATGTTCAAGTAATGTATATCTTCAATAAGCGGGTTGACCTCAATTATGAAATTGAGCTCCTATTTGCAAGCTGCAAAGTAACAAGAGTGTCTTTGCTTTTAAGATTATCTAATCAGCGTCTGCACTATAGCTGCCTTCAACCAGTGTACTCCTCCATCCCTTGGGAGACACTGCTCAGGAATGCATACTTCCACTGTGTTGTTTCAGGCGATTGGTAGCAAAGACAGTGGCTGCAAGGTACATAGATGTACTGAATGTATGTAGCAAGCTATATGTTATCAGAGGAACCATCACACAATATGTTCAGGCACAATATTGGTTCATGACCTTAGCCACCATGCTCAAAGAAGAACTAGGCCATTACGAGGTCAATTCCTGGAATGGCGGAATTACCTTACACTGAAAGACTGGAGCGACTGGGTTTGTATACCCTTGAGTTTAGAAGACTGAGAGGGGATCTGATTGAGACATATAAGATTATTAAAGGATTGGATACTCTGGAGGCAGGAAACATGTTTCTGCTGATGGGTGAGTGATGAGAGAGTGGGGAGCGAGCGAAAGAGAGACAATCAAGAAATAAGAGGTACAGAGCAGTGAGAAAAAAAAAATATATATATATATAAAGGATAAATAAAATAAATGAAATAAAATTATGGAGCAGAATGAAAACAGAGGGGTCCAGATGGGATAATCATCTGAAGTTGTTGAATTCAGTGTTGACACCGGCAGGCTGCAACGTGCCTAGTCGGAAGATGAGATGCTGTTCCTCGAGTTTGCGTTGAGCTTCACTGGAACATTGCAGCAGGCCAAGGACAGACATGTGGGCATAGGAGCAGGATTGTTTGTTGAGGTAGCAAGCCATGGGAAGGTCCAGGACTGAAGGTGCTCAGCAAAGCGATCAACTAGTCGGCATTTTGTCTCTCCGATATAGAGGAGACCACATTGGGAGCAACGAATGCAATAGACGAAATTGAAAGAGGTACAAACGAAACGTTGCTTAATCTGAAATGAGTGTTTGGGGCCTTGGATGGTGAGCATGGAAGAGGTAAAGGGGCAGGTGTTGCACCTTCTGCGATTACATGGAAAGGTGCCGTATGTGATGGGAGAGGTGTTAGGTGTGATGGAGGAGTGGACTAGGTTGTCTTGGAGGGAACGATCTCTGCGGAATGCAGGCAGGGGGAGGGAAGGGAAGGGAAGATGTGTTTAGTGGTGGTGTCGTGTTCCAACCTCATAATCTCCCAACCCTGGATAGCCCGTTTCTACGAACTGGAGGGAACGATCTCTGCAGAATACAGACAGGGGGAGGGAGGGGAAGATGTGTTTACTGGTGGTGTCGTGTTGGAGTTGGCGAAAATGGCGGAGAATTATTCTTTGCATGTGAAGGCTGGTGGGGTGAAAGGTGAGAACAAGAGGGACCCTATCCTTGTTCTGGGAGGGGGTGAGGGTCGTGGCGCGAGAGATGGACCGCATGCTGTTGAGAGCCCTGTCAACAACTGTAGTAGGAAGCCATGGTTGGAGAAGAAGGAGCACATGTTAAGAGAACCACTTTGTAAAGTGGCCTCATCAGAATAAATGCGGTGGAGGCGAAGGAGCTGAGCGAAAGGGATAGATTCCTTACGGGACGTAGGGTGAGAAGAGCTGAAGTCCAGATAGCTGTGGGAGTCAGTGGGCTTGTAATGGATATTAGTGGATAGACTATTGCTGGAAATGGAGACAGAAAGGTCAAGGAAAGGAAGGCAAGTGTCAGAGATGGACCAGGTGAAGGTGATAGAGGGATGGAAACTGGAAGCGAAGTTTATGAATTTTTCCAGGTCAGGACGAGAGCATGAAGCCGCACCGATATAGTCATCGATGTACCAATAAAGCAGCTGTGGGAGGGGACCCGGGAAGGCCTGGAACAAGAAATGTTCCATATACACCAAGAAAAGACAGGCATAGCTAGGACCCATGCGGGTGCCCATTGTTACACCATTGATGGGATGAGTTGAAGGAGAAGTTGTTGAGAGAGAGAGAACAAGTTCAGCCAGGCGGAGGAGAGTGGTGATGGATAGAGATTGTTCGGGCCTCTTTTCGAGAAAGAAGCAAAGAGCTTTCAAGCTGTCTTGGTGTGGGATGGAGGTGTATAGAGATTGCACATCCATGGTGAATAGAAGGTGATTAGGGCCTGAGAATTGAAAGCTGTCAATGTGTCGCAGGGCATCAGAGGATTAGATTAGACTTACAGTGTGGAAACAGGCCCTTCGGCCCAACAAGTCCACACCGACCCGCCGAAGCGAAACCCACCCATACCCCTACATTACCCCTTACCTAACACTACGGGCAATTTAGCATGGCCAATTCACCTGACCCGCACATCTTTGGACTGTGGGAGGAAACCGGAGCACCCGGAGGAAACCCACACAGACACGGGGAGAACGTGCAAACTCCACACAGTCAGTCGCCTGAGTCGGGAATTGAACCCGGGTCTTCAGGCGCTGTGAGGCAGCAGTGCTAACCACTGTGCCACCGTGCCGCCCACTTTTTTAAACAAGTGTTTGGCTCTGCCAGTTGCTGCCCAGGGGCTGCTGGTGAAACCTAAGATCTACCCTGTTGATTTTCCCGATGTGGGTGGGGAGGGAGTGAACCAGAGGAGTAAGGATGGAGTCAAGGTAGGACGAAATAAGTTCAGTGGGGCAGGAACATGCTGACACAATGGGCCTGCTGGGACAGTCCTTCTTGTGGATTTTGGGGAGTAGGTAGAAACGGGCTGTCCAGGGTTGGGAGATTATGAGGTTGGAACACGACGCCACCACTAAACACATCTTCCCTTCCCTCCCTCTGCCTGCATTCCGCAGAGATTGTTCCCTCCAGGACAACCTAGTCCACTCCTCCATCACACCTACCACCTCTCCCATTGCATACGGCACCTTCCCATGTAATCACAGAAGGTGCAATACCTGCCCCTTTACCTCTTCCATGCTCACCATCCAAGGCCCCAAACACTCATTTCAGATTAAGCAGTGTTTCATTTGTACCTCTTTCAATTTGGTCTATTGTATTCATTGCTCCAAATGTGGTCTCCTCTATATCGGAGAGACAAAACGCCGACCGGATGATCACTTTGCTGAGCACCTTCAGTCTGTACGCAATCAGGTCCCGGACCTTCCCGTGGCTTGCCATTTCAACACACAATCCTGCTCCTATGCCCACATGTCTGTCCTTGGCCTGCTGCAATGTTCCAGTGAAGTTCAACGCAAACTGGAAGAACATCTCATCTTCCGACCAGGCACGTTACAGTCTGCCAGTCTCAACATTGAATTCAACAACTTCAGATGATTATCCCATCTGGACCCCTCTGTTTTCATTCTGCTCTGTACTTTTATTTATTTATCCTTTTATTTATATATATTTTTCACTGCTCTGTACCTCTTATTTCTTGATTGTCTCTCTTTCTCTCGCTCCCCACTCTCTCATCACTTTTTTCCTCTCCTCTTCCGTCTTTGCTACCCTTCTCCCCTGTTTTCCATTTTGCCTCTGCTTCACCCATCCTCCACATATTTTGTCACATAGCACTGGCTTCAGCCTTGGTCATTCGCAGCTCCTAATCTCCCTATAATCTCTCTATGCACTGTCATTATCACCTCTTTATTGCTACCTTTGCTTCTGGAGCTCTGACTCACCTTCTCTCAGTCTAGTATACATACCTCCCTATTTCTTCCTTTTGTAAGCTTTGACAAAGGGTCAGTTAGACTCGAAGCGTCAGCTCTTTTCTCTCCTTACAGATGCTGCCAGACCTGCTGAGATTTTCCAGCATTTTCTCTTTTGGCCCCACCAAACTTGCATGTTTTTGGACAGTGGGAGAAAACTAGAGCACCTGGAGGAAACCCACGCAGACACAGGAGAACATGCTAAGTGCACACAGTCAACCAAGAATCAAATTTGTGTCCATAAGGCAGTAGTGCCAACCACTAAGCCACTGCCTTCACCACTTGGGGAGGCTTAAGCATGAAGAGTGATCCAATCCAATCTGTTTCCCTGCAGGATGGTATTTCTCAACTAAGCAAGGCCCCAGAGATCCCTCAATAGCTAATATGTCTCAACTCCTCTCTTAGAATGCCACCATGTGACTTTCCTCTCTGTCCAGACTCACAGACTCAAGTTGTCTATAACTTTGAGTTTGAATGAGACCATGTGTATGTGCAATTTTCATGATGATGATGATGACCTGATTTCTTGTCACATGTACAAATATACAGTAAAGTATCGTATTGCATGGTAACCAGACAAATCATACCTTACATATGTACATCAGGGTAATAGAACAGAATGCAGAATAAAGTGTTACAGCTATAGAGAAGATGCAGAGAAAGATCAACTCCAATCTATGAGAGATCCATCTATAAGTCTCATAATAACGGGATGAAGCTGTTTTTAAGTCTGTTAGTGTGTTTTCAAACATGTTTATCTTCTGCGCAGTGGGTTGAAGAGAGTATAACCGGATTGGGAAGGGTCTTTGATTATGTTGGCTGCTTTCCAATGTAGCAGGAAGTGTAGATGGAGTCAATGAAAGGAAGGCTGGTCAGGTCTGCATTCACAACTGTCTGTAATGTATTGAGGACTTGGGCAGAGTGGTTGCCGTACCAAGCTGTGATGCATTCAGATCGCAGGCATCATAGAAAATATAGAATCCCTACAGTGTGGAAACAGGCCATTTGACCTAACAAGGAGAAAGTGAGGTCTGCGGATGCTGGAGATCAGAGCTGAAAATGTGTTGCTGGAAAAACGCAGCAGGTCAGGCAGCATCCAAGGAACAGGAAATTCGACGTTTCGGGCATAAGCCCTTCATTCCTAACATAGGTAGGATGCTTTCTATGGCACATCTATAAAAATTAGTAAGAGTCATTGTGGACATTCAAATTTCCTTAGCCTTTCAAGGAAGTAGAGGCATTGGTGTGTTTTCTTGACTGTGACATTGATGTGGATGGATCAGGATAGATTGTTGGTGATATTTACTCCTATGAATGAAGCTCTCAACCACATCCTCCTCCACGCCATTGATATAGACAGGGGTGTATTCACTACTTTTTTCATCAGGGAGATGACTTGGTTCTTCATTTTGCTGACATTGAAGGGGAGATCATTGACTTTACACCATGCTACTAAGCTGTCTATCTCTTTCTTGTACTCTGTCTTGTCGTTGTTTGAAATCTGAACTGCTACAGTGGTATCATCAGCAACTTTGTAAATGGAGTTAGAGCTGAACTTGGCCACATAGTCATGAGTTTACAAGGAATATAGCTAGGGGCTAAATATGCAGTCTTGTGGGGTAGCAATGTTGAGGATTATTGTAGAGAAGATGTTACCACCTATCCTTACTGATTGCAGTCTGTGGTTCAGGAAATTGAGAATCCAGTTGCAGAGGAAGGAGCAGAATCTTAGGTTTTGGAGTTTGAAGAGGAGTTTTATTGAAATTATCATGTTGAAGGCAGAGCTAGAGTCAATAAATAGAAGTCTGACATAGGTAGCCCTGTTTTCCAGGTATTCCAGTCGTAGAGTAGGGCTAGTGAGACATCTATGGACCTATTGTGATAGTAGGCGAATTATGGCAGATCAAGACAATCTGGGAGGCTGGAGCTGATGTGTTCTATTACTAACCTTTCATTATAATAGATATCAGAGCCACAGAATGGTAGTTATTAAGGCACGTTGCCTGATTAGAATGCAAGAGGTTCCAGCCATTCTTCTATTTGTAAGTGCTCCTCCTCAGTTTATGGCTGTACTTCAGCCCCATCTTCCTGACCTTTAGCTACCTGGTGCAGGGTGAGTGAACTAGTTGAAGGATGGTCTCATTGGACTATTCCTGGTCCTGGTTAAGTTGCCATTAATATGTGCAGGCAGTGCATAATTGACAACAACATTCAGCTTCAGGAGGAGTTACTATATGTTTTATCAGGCATAAAGGTGCATGAATATCTAGGGCCCAATGAGATATATTCCAGGCTGCCAAGGGAGACAAGAGAGGAGAATTGCTGGGAGTCTGGCGGAGATATTTAATACTTTTCTGGCCACAGGTAAAGTGCCAGATAACTGGAGGATAACAAATGTGGTTCCTTTGTTCAAGAAAGGATAGGCTAGGTAATCACAGACCAGTTAGTCTGACATCAGTGGTAGGGAGATTATTAGAAAAAGTTCTGAGTTACAGGATTGATTAGTGACAGCACAGATTTGTTGGAGGGAGATACATCCTCAATACAATTAGTCAGAAAGTATACAAACAAGTGGCTGATTGATAATTGGTCACTAGACCAATAGACAGATACCATTTTTGCCTGCCAACAACTGTGTGATTGACTCTTAAGCAACTGAAAAAATTACAGAGAAAAAACTGTTGAGTTTTTCCCCAGCTAAGGAGTTGTCTTTCTGTGCTCTATTAGTAAAACTCACTACAAACCTGAAGAAAACCAGTTTATCTTTCCTGAAGTGTTATAAGCTGTGACTGTTAACTGATAAGTTAGAGGCTTTTTATAATGACCCAACTACTTGTGTCTATCCCCAACCAGTGACTTAAGGATTAGCAGGGCTTGATTTCAAGCATGAAAACCTAATGAGTCATAATAATACACAGAGATGATCAAATACAGCTCTCTTGTGTAATGCCTAGGAACTCTGGCTTTGTACATTCATTCTGGGCCTACATAGCCTCTTCTGCTGATATCATAATCATGTATCAAGTATATTAGCATGATGTACATGCATCTCATTGTACCACATCTCTCTTCAAGTTTTTCCCTACTTGGTCTAATTATTTAGTAGTTTACTTTTATTTACTTGCATTATATTTTGCAATCATTAATGTTGTTGTTAACATCATTAGCATAATCAATGTTATCAGCATTGCCCTCCCATTCACCCAAAAGTCCAAATCTCACAGTTTGAAACAATTTTGAATCCTGATTATGTCCTAGTCTAGTGTTGCACTGTGTCTGGAATAGTTGTACCACTCTGTTACTGCTCAAGGTACCTTTTCAACACTTGGTCTGCTGGATTATATTTCAAACACGCTTGCAGACAAAGTTGTCTGACTTTTGTACGCTTGTCAGATTTGTAGTTGCATGAATTCCTCTGAGTCTTCATGGAAAAGTCACTGGAAAAGTTATATCCATAGGATAAGACATTATTTCTTCTACAAAAATATGATCCTCTTTTTCTGCTCAACCCACTGATACACTCTTGAGAGTATCTGCTGAATCGTGTAATTTGCCTGGACCATAGGCTACACCATAGTAGTATTTCATCAATCTGAATCTAATATTTTTGTGTGGAGACATTTTTTGCAATTTATTTTGGTACCAAGAAGAATTAAAGAAATAAAAGCAGGAGTATGCCATTCGGCCCCTCAAGGCTGCACTACCACCAAAAAGATCATGGCTGATCTGCCTCAGGCCTCAACTCTTCTTTCGTGCCAGCTCGTCATAACCTTCAACTCTTCAGTATTTCAAAAATCTACCTAATATTTAAATACTTTACGAGGTCTAGCCTCCATAATTGATTGGGGCGGAGAAATCCAAACATTCACTACCCTCTGAGAGAAGGAATTTCTTCATATCTCATTTTCAAATGAATGTCCCCTTATTCCATAAAGACGTCTGCTAGTTCAAAATTACCCCATTAGTGGAAATAGGTTAACATCTAACCTGTCATATATGCTCGGATCCTCAGATCGTGTATGTTTGAATAAGTCCAGACCCACAGCAATGTGGTTGACTCTCAACAGCCCTCTGGGCAATAAATTCTGGCCTAGCCAGTGACATACTGTAAACAAAAAAGAATAAAGACCACTCATTCTTCAAAATTTTAATGGATAAAGGCCTAAGCTGTTTAGCTGCTTTTCATAAGTCAACCCCTTCATCCCAGGAATCAGCCTAGCGGTGAAGCAATATGCAATAGACAGGGCTACACAATCCCACAATAAAAACAAATTCAAGCTCTGCAGTTCTGCCATATCCAATTGGATATGCTGGTTGACAAGTAAACTACTATCAGGAGGTGCAGGCTTCACAGTTTGACTTCTACTAAAGCCATCTGATCTCATTGAAGCCTTGGTCCAAACATGGACAAAGAAGCTGAACTCCAGATGTGAGGTGAGACCGACTATTTTTGAAATCAAGGCAGCAAACTTTAGCAAGTATGGCATCAAGGAGAGTTAGCAAAACTGGAGTCAATGGAAATTAGGGGAAAGCTCTCTACTAGTTACAGTCATACCTAATACAAAAGAAGATGCTTGTGGTTGTTGAAGCGCAATCATGTCAATTCCAGGACATCACTGCAACAATTCTTATGAACAAATAAAAAAAAATGCTGTGTCTTCGTAGTGAAGATGCCTCCTTTGGAAAAGAAGAATGCAGGAAGGCATACCATGATCAGTCCTAGGCAAAGTTAAAAATGAGGTCTCAGCTTGATGAACTGATAGGACTACTTACATGTCAAACAGGAGAAACATATGATAGCCAGAGCTAAGACTCCAATATGCTGTAGAGCTGCCATGTCCAGCCATGAATAATGGTGGACAATTCTAAGGGTGGCCCATGTTTTTAATACACAAAGTGGCCGACAAGGGTTAGATAGACAAAAACAGCCTGCTCCAGCATTAAGACACAAAATGACTGACAAGAAATAAACAGAACAAATAGTCTGTTCTAACATTTAAGTGAAACATTCCTTTGAACAGGGCTACTCCAAGGTCAGCGGGATACCTTGCAGGCAATCATCTGAGATTGTTTGACAAGAGGATGCCTAAGCATAGATAAGCGATTGATTCCAGCCTCATTAATAAGAGAATATTATCCCATTAAGTGAATAGTATCAGTTAGAACAAATCTCAGCCCATGAACCAGCCAAACTAACTTATTGAGCAGCTGTGAAAACAACAGCCAAAGTTACTTCATAGTAATTTGTTGTTTCTTCAAAGTTATTCACAATATTAGGAAATAAGTTCCAGTTCAAGGTTCAGATATTCAGATAATCATATGGATTTCAACATAAGTATAGCTACAAGTATAACCAAAGTATAATAGAAGCATTAGGGGAAAAACACTTGAACATATACATAGAAGTTAATCATTCTCAGGAAACGCTTTCTCTTCACTTAAAAATGCCCATTACGAAATAGATTAATCACAACTTGTTCATCACAAAGCGCTAACAGTAGAAGTAGCTGTCTATCTCTACATTTTATAACAAACCTTATAACAGAAATTAATATTACGATTCTTATAGCAGCTAGTTAAAATAAACAGACTTCGATATTCTGTGTATATACTTGGAAATAAGCAAGTCTAGGAGAGACCAGAAGAAGTATAACCAGTAACTTTGGAATGTTAACAAGATGCATAAAAAGATTCCAAGGCCTAGAGATTACAATGTTTGTTAAACACCATGAGATTACGGCAACCTGGGCTGTCCATGGGGATGCCATCATTGATTAGTTGTCTCAGGGTATATGGAGTAAGAGGGAAGGACATTGTGACCATGCTATGTGTCATTTCTATAACATAAATATGTATAAAAATGCTGTATTTCACTGTAAAAATCAAACAGTGTCATTGATCTCTCTTCCAATCTGAGCCAAAGATTAAAAGAATAATTGGATTCTCATATCGAGGTCAGATTCGGGCAAGATCCCTTGGCCCTCTCCCTGCATTGACCTGTTCCTGCTTGAATTAAAGTCTGCCACTTGCCTGAATCCTGCCTGCCTCCTGAGTCCTCAGCCCCGATTGGGGCTATGCTCCTGCAATAATTAAACACTAATTGAGGAGGAAGCTCCACAAATATCATCATCTTCAAAAAGAGGGAGCATCGCACATCAGGGCAAAAGCCTAAACAATGTATTTTTTTGCAAACCGTCAGCCAGAAGTGCCCAGTGGATGACTCATCTCTGCATCCTCATGAGGTCTGCAAGATCACAAATGCCAATCTTTAGACAATATGATCCATTCCATGTAATAGCAAGGAATTGTTATGACATAGGGATGAACCCCGCTGTTATTTAAACCAAAACCTTGGAAAGCTCACCTTGCCCCATAATCTGTTAAAATAAGAATGACAAGAAATTCCCAAATTCCACTACTTAAAGAAAATAATATCAATTTATTATTTAACTCTAAAAGTCAACATTAAACAACTATTCACAAATCTAAGCCCCCCTTTCTCTTAACTGCTCATTACCTGCTTTCAACTCTGTATCAATATGCTGTTACAATAAACAAAATCAATTTCAAAACCATACAGTGGCTGTTGTCTCCGGTGTCTTTCTTTTTTTGGCTGAAGATCTCCCTGGGTCAACTTCGTTCTTTTTACTATGAAGATGTTTCATACGAAAAGGTACCTTTGATAGAGAGTGTTTCAATCTTTTGTGTCACTCTCCCTTTCGATGGCAGTTACTCTGTCCAACTTTCAAAATGTCTGCTTTTTTATGCCCCTAACATCAGATTATCTCATTGTTTCGATGTTGGCAAAATCAATAAATTCAAACTCGACTGGGTATAATTTAAACTGATTGATTAAATTCGAATTGTTGTCAAAACAGCAACCAATTCAGGTATCCATTTCACAGCCAACTGTTACATATTTTCAATTTTCAGTACACTGAAAAGCCTAGCTAGTCATACGACAGGTGCTTATAAGCAAAGCAGCATTCACACTCTCTTAAAGGTACAGGACACACCTTCAACCTCATAACAGAATAGTGAATGCATTGCACACCATCAAGGTTATGAGCCGTGCCAACATTCTGGCAAGTGATGGTCAATAACAGAGGGAAGTAGTGTTGGGAAATTTGGGTTTTTGTTCACATGGTCAATTCACCACCATATGCATAATGTGCTCTGAAGAGCTCATAAGCACCTTACATTCACAATTATCTAATGCTTCCTAGTCATTGGGGAGGGATCACTGTCTGCAGCATTATGCATAAACACCAAGAGTTGATTTACCACTTTCCATCATACTCAACTCTTCTCTTTCTCATGTTGCAGGATTACCTGTTGAACAATAGGAAGGAGAGAGCCCTGATTGTTGGAGGTCTTTTTGATCTATGCATCCTCATAATCTTTGAAGTGGTGGTCCAGGTAGCAGGCAAGGATTAAGACCAGTCCAGTGGGAAAGATCAGCCTGGCTGATGTCATTGAATAATGTTATTGTCTGCTTTTCCCAGAAATATAATCATTTTCACAATCCCTCTAGATAAAGTTTGTATTGCTTACCAACTAATTCTCTTCCACAAATACAAACAGTAAGCAGGTAGCAAAATGGAAGAAGCTGTCCAGCACCAGCAGCTCTGAGGATGAAACCCATGAGACCTCAAAAGGATGTACCTGCATCTGCAAGATATTCACCAACATAGAGACAATCACATCAGTACGTATCTTAGCTAGAATCGACTCAGGGATAGAATCTGACAAGGATATCACTGTCACATGTTCATAGCTCATGAAGAAACAAACACTCAAAGTCTCTGACATGAGAGGACTATCAGAGACCAGGTACCTGCTCAGTATCATGCAGAAATGCCGCTGTATTTGATCATGTGACATGGTGAACCTGCAGAGATAGGCAGGACAACATCAAGCAGGTGTGCCGGAAAGCTTAACTAGATTGTAGTGAAAGATCAAGGAGTCCTTCCATCTTCTGTCTATTGTGCTGGCTTTTGCATGTAAACACTTGCCTGTCTCCATGGAAAAGGTGGCAGACGTGTTAAAAACCCAGGTTGAGCACAATACTCAGTAGTTGCTGGATATGCAATTCTGCCTGCACTCCATCACTCTAATGTTCCAGCCATCGGTGCTCAGCATCCGTGGTAGGGCAAAAGGGCATAAGGCACCTGAATATCACTCCAGGTGCCCTTTCTTTTCAAGAAGAGAGTGGCTCCAACAAGCTCCTACTGCTTCAGCAATGGGTGTGCCTGTATGCTTTCGTGTAATCCAGTAAACCATGGACCTAGCAATTTGATAGTGCAGTCAAAATTTCAAAATTGCAAAGTTACCATTCAGGGGCTTGTGATTTGTCCCATTAGTTCAGTGGCAGGATATTGGGATTGAGTCACCCATGTAGTGGGCTATATATATATGTGTGTGTTCGTGTAAGTGAGAAGTGTTGGCATTTGTGCGCCTCATGATGCTGGAAGCTCACACTGAAAATGCACAGCCTTTGCAAAATTAGTATAGGATGTTAGTATTTTGCAGGATGGTTGGGGAGGGAGGGCAGAACGGGACTAATGGTATTAGCTATAATATCAAAGACCTGGGGAACCTTCTTCAGATTAAGTGCTCCCTAATCTGTCCTCTCTTTAATGGAGGTGTGTCCCAGAATATCATAGCTCTCTATGAATGCCTGTTGACAGGGATACCTGTGTTACTGTTCATGCAGTTAATGCAGAGCCTCAAGCTCTCTCAGTTAAATCATCTGCTTTAAAGTTATCACATCACAAAGAGATAGAAGAACTTTGTTTTATTCCAAACAGTAGTGCAAAATGCAACATTTCTTGGTCAGCCTGATCTGTTGAATAGAGCACACAGTAACATCCAAATAGCTGGTCCATAACAAGCATAAGAAAAATACATCCATGTATATCAATCTCCTGGAAGTGGGTAGCTTTAAGGACTTCCTATGTCTCTTTGGCTCATTGAATCATAGCCCTGTCGTCCAAGCATTTGTGAAGGATGCCTGGGTCATTTCAGCATTCTTCGTGTCAGCCTTCTCCTCAGACAGACCTCACTTCTCCAATACTTCCCACCCTTCTCTTCAGTTGAGTCAGGTCATGAAGCAGCAAAATAATTATGATGTGAGTCACAGTTTGAAACGTACTACATCAGAGTCCTAAATCTCATTTCAAGACCCCAATGGTCTGCTCTAAATATACCACTTGCAAGTATGGGGAGGTAATGGCAAAGTGATATTGTTGCTAAACTTGTAATTTAGAGACCCAGGTAATGCTCTGGGGAACGAGGTTTATAACCCATCAAGGCTTTTGGTAAAATGTGAATCCAAATAAATCTGGAACTAAAAGTTTAATGATGACCATGCAATCATTACTGATTTTCAAAACAAAAACATTTGGTTTTCACTAATATCCTTTACTGAAGGAAAACTGCCACTTCTATCTGATCTGGTCTATATGTCTTCAGATTTAGCCACTTACATTTTAAACAACTTGGCATATTTATCAGGAAATAATGCAACCTGACCAATCACCTGGCATCAATTTGGGCACCAGAAACAACACTGCAGATTCAACATGTCGACATTTGCCAAAGTCTTCCTAAGATCAGGAGGCCAGTGCTAAAAGTGGGAGAGCTACCTCACAGACTGCTAAAGGTAACAGCCTCACAAGGCCATACTATGAAGACTTATAGGGGTAGCACACTGGAAATCACATCCTGGTGTTCCCAGAGTCATCATAAAAATACATAAAATAAGTACACAAAATTCCCCATTTTACTGGTTTTCAATCCCAGGTTGATAGAAAGCACAGACCAGGTTTCTGTACTTAAATAATAATTCTTCCTGTTACAAGTGAGCTTCAGCTACAGGTAAACAGTTATAAATCTATAACACCTGCTCACATACACACAGACAGGAAAATAGGTTATGGGCAGTGGAAAACTGGGACAGACACAGTTCAGTGGTTCCTATTCAAGGGTTGATGAAATGATCCTTATGGGTTCTTATGCTCATCATAATGTGGCTTTTCAGTCACCTTTCTTCTGACCCTTCCACTGATTTGCAGGAGACACAAGATGGCTGATTTGCTTGTAAAAAGTCTTTGGACTTATCAGTTAAAAGTCAGCTGACAACAACTGGTAAAAGAAAGATTACATATTTGACTGTAGAGAATAGAGAAACAGCCTCTGTGCTGGTGAGCATCAAAACACTTCTCCCTATCTTGTTCCTGGTTATAAATTGTTCAGTTATCTGAAACTCCATCACATGGTTGTTAGTAGGCAAAAGGATTTTCCAATTGATAACTGGTCTATAGTCACTAGTATACAGAACAATCCACTTCCTGTTGTTACTCAGCTATATCTGTATATGGAACCAATTGGCTCCAATTTGCCTGCAATCACTTCAATTACTGCTGGTTCAAAGCTGTTTACACAATACTTCCTAGAAACGTCAGATAACTTGCTTTTCAAAACATTCAGTATTCTTTTAATACATTGGTTTTAAAGCAGTTCTTTTCTATTTCAGTCCATAATTTTATGCAGCTCAGAAATTAAATTCAGTTTTTCCAGTATTTCTGAAGACATGCTCACTGTTTTCAAATTCTAAAAAGAAGTCATACTGCATTCGATGCAATAACTTTCCCAGCAGACATTGTAGAACCTGCTGAATTTCCCAGAGTATTCTGTTTTTATCAAACCACTGTCGATCCTGGATATGCTTCTTCCACTGGTAGGACTGAACCAGGACAGGTGGCTCACAGTTGTGTCCAGTCAAGATGGAGTGCCCTGGAAGTCCACACTTGGCTCCAGACCCCAGGATGTCTCATGGTATCAAGTCAAACATGGGCAAAAAAACCTCTAGTTATATCTTGTACACATAAAGCAGGGCAAATCCAACATGGCCAATTACAATCCATCACCCTGTACCTCACAATCAGTCATCAGTAAAGTGGTGGAAAGGACCATTATCAGTGCTATCAAGCAGCATTCACTGGATCCTCTTCCTCCTCCATTCAAAGTTCTTAATATTAAAGTCTGCACGTATGGTTAACAATATTAAACCTAGACAATACTAAACAATATTGAGAAAGACCCAATTAAATAATTCACTAATGTTCTGATAATTAAGTAAGCTAATTTTTGCTGTGTTTTTGCTCTTATTAATTGTTATATATTGCTTCTGATAAAATCACTATGTTCAACTTCAGTAAATCTATATGACAATCTGAAGACTTCTCATCTTCAACTAGATTTTCAATGTGAAAGGATACATTTCATGATGAAATTCTGAATTATTGGTAACTGCATAATGTTTTAATGTTAAAAGCCTATATGCTGAAACTAACAGTCTAAGAGAGTTGGTAGAGAGTTTTGTAGTAAAGTATAAACCATTACCAACGAAAATCAGTCAACAGATAGGATTATCCACCACTGCATTAACCAGCTCAATTTTTCTTTTCATCAAAATGAGTAGGCGAAAATTGTAAGGTGATAAGTATAAAAATACAAGATCAGGTCAAAAGTGTACAATAAAAGTTTCTTCTAGTTAAAAGTGCTTAAAACAACAAATAAATAAAAGCATATATACAAATCCATAATGCTACCATAAAAATACTTATCTAATAAATAACCACTGATACCATTTTTGTAGGATATTAAGAACTTCTTTATCTACAGAATATCTCTGCATTTGTTTTTACACTTTCTGCTTTTTTCCCCACTATTGATGAGAGCAACCAAATCTTTGTTTTTGTGTCAAATACTGCTTCACTTAAGAGTTCTTCATGTGATATTGTATACCAATGCAATTATGTAGAACAAATAAGTGCAATGTTTGCACGAAATGTAGTCTGGTTAATCTGGTTGGTGTGCTAGAATGTTGCCCAAGAAGGTATTTGCCAGTTGTTACTGTTCTGGGTCAATGTTTGAAATTCTTTAAAGCAAAAACTAATTTCTATTCTAATTTGAACTTGCTTTTGTAGTCTAATCGTCTTAGATGCCTGCTGATGCAAAAGGTTTTCAATAATCTTTTGAACTCTTGTACATTTTGAATCCTCTCTTTGAGTCATTTCGCTGTGGAGAAGGAGACCTTCTAGCTTTCATCCTTGGTTTTGATCCTGGTTTGTAGGGTTGGAAGCTATTTTTGTGATGCTTCTCCTTTTTCCTTTGTTCCTTCTCAGTTAGAGCTGCATCTTTAACCTCCTCCCTTTGTCTCAGGTCATATGTTTGTCGTTGAGATTGTATGGTATTCTTAAGAGTATTGATGAGAAATCGTTTGTTGGCTCCTGGAAGAGGACACTTCATCCTGTTTTAAAAAATGCGAAGTAAGATATTTTATTATTCTGAGAAGGAGAAATATAAACAATTACATTAAACTATTTGAAAACTGCATCTACATTTAAGTTTCTATTCCATTCAAGAATTCAAATTTCTCCTTAGGTCCTTGAAGTGACATTTTGAGTAAATTATCAAGTAGGTGGAGCATCTTATCCTTTCAAAACAATTTACGGTAAAGCTAAATATACTTCAATAAATGATATGCAAGAAATTATACTCGTCTAGCACCTTTAATGAAGTGAACATTTTAAGTGGAAAAATAGGGTTAGGAAGCTGACCAATTATAGAGGTAAAGTGGGTTTTGACAAAACGTTCAATTGCATAGTGAATTTCGAGGGTTTTAGAAAAAAAAATCACAGTGCAGGATGACTGGTTGGAAAACTTGGCATAGAACAGGATCTTGCCATATAGGCAAAGGTCCAGATTTAGAAAATTTCAGTGTTCCATGCATTTTAGAGTCAAGTGAAGATCACAAGGACTGAAAGTCATGGTGACACTGCAATTTGTGTACTTATAGGATAAAGGCTGTGAAGAACAAGTTGAGATTTGCAAAACAGAGCCTGGGAAACCTGCAAAGAAGTTTTATTTCAAGACTATAAATTGACGATATTGCATACACCTTGAGTATAAACAACACCTTACTAATTTTCCTTTTATCAGGAATACACCACTTTAAGCTCCACAAAATCTTATCACACAGACCTAAACATTTCCTGTATTGAAATTTAGAAATATTTGCAAGTTAAAAGCAAAAGCTTTAAACATCATCATATGACGATTGTCCTTAGAACTGACCTTTCCATCTTCGCAGCATTTTAGATTAGACATTGTTTTCCTAGTGTTGACTCCCAAAACGCTCAAACTGTTCACTACTTTCAAAACATTTTTTTTGGTTCAGTTTAAGACCATTGACCCTAATTAAACAAACTACCACCAAAATAAAAAGCAGGAATATTTATGATAAGCAACAAAGTATTGATGAGGGTAACGCATCTCATAAATTACCACATAATAGGCTTGCCAGCAAAATTGTAACCCATGGAACAACATGGACAGAAGAAGGTTGGATATTATGTTGCCTGATTTTAACAGTTAGGGCGGAGTGTGAATGGAGTGCTTTGGAATGGAGGAATATATAGTGGTACTTCCTATGATTGGGTTTTATGACCACTATTATTTTGGATATATTTAATGACTTGGATTTGGGCGTGTAGGGCACAATTTCAAAATTTGCAGGTTATAGAGTATTTGGATTTTTAAGAGATTGTGATAGATTTCAAGAGACATTGACAGGCTGATGAAATGGTCCGACACTTCGCAGATGAAATTTAATGCAGAGAAGTATGAGGTGATACATTTCGGTTGGAAAACGAGAAGAGGCAATATACTGAAGAGTACAATTTTAAAAAGGATGCAAGAAATAAGAGACTAGGGAGTTATACATGCACAAATGTCTCAGGCTAAGACAGTGGTTAAAAAAGGAGATGGGATCCCATGTGTTACACAGAGTACTAAAACAAGGAAATCATGAGTTACTTTTATTCCCAGTTTAAGTTGGCATATTGTGTTCAATTCTAAGCAAGACACTTTAGGAAGGATATAAAGATTATTTAGAGGATACAAAAAAGATTTGAAAGGATAAGAGACTTTAGGTACACTGGTAGGCTGGAGAAGCTAGAGTGGTTGTTCTTGCCGAAGGTTGCAGGAAGGCTTAATAGGGATGTTCAAAATCATGAAGAGCCTAGACAGAAATAATAGAGAGATCTTATTCCTAATGGTGGAACTAGAGGACACTGATTGAAAGTGATTGGTAAAAGAACTAAAAGTGTCATGAGGAAAGTCATTTTTTATTTGGAGATTGGTCACATGTGGAATGTACTACCTGAATGTATTGGAGCCAATCATGGTTTTGTAAAGCGATTTACATAAGCACCTTTAACAAGACAAAAAAAATTCAGTGCTTCAGGGCAAGTGTACAGCAGCGGAACGACCTTACCTGTTCTTAGAGAGAGCTGACACAGACCCAAACAACTAAATGGCATCTCTATATGTTGCAACTATTCGATTATTTTAAAAATTAGAATTGCAAGGGCTATTTTCTTTAAAATTAATCAAGAAAACAATCACAGGGCATGATCCTGGATGTTTCCTTTGATATATGCAATTTGTATTTCATACAATATGTATTTTTTAACCAATTCTATTCAAGGGGATAGCTAAGGGTAACAGCTCCGCTGAAGTTACCCTCCATATAATGTCATAACATACACAATTTACCAACTAAATCCTTTTAATTAAGATGGGGCAATTCATGTTCATTGACATAGCATCCCTCAGAAGACCATTATTTGAATTCGAAACAACACAAGTAAGTAGATCCTTGTGAAATGCAAATTTCAACATTTCAAAGTTATAAATCATGAATGATATTTCCATAAGCTCTAACAGCTTTTATATTTTGTAGAGGAGATAATAACACATTTCAAAGGCGCTATGTAGGGAAAAGGAGTCACCATCATTGCAATTTTCAAAAATAGTGAAGGACATTCCACAAGAACAAGAGCAAAGGTGGGCCATATGACCCCTTGAAGTTATTCCACCATTCAATAAGGTCAAGACTGATCAGATGATGGCTTTAGTTTCATGTTTCAATTTGCTCTCCAGACTCCATGGTAAAGCAAAAATCTGTCTCATTCAGTCCTGAATGTATTAAATGACCAGGCTCCAATGTTTTGCTAAGGTAATGAATTCCAAAGGTTAAGATAAAATGGGAGGCCCTTTAAACCGAAGCTGTGACCCACCTTGTTCCAATATCATGAGGGAAAAATCCTTTCAGTATCATCATTGTCAAGCCACGTAATAATCTTATTATGCTTCAATAAGATAACCACACATTCTACTAAACTCCAATTAAAGTAGGCCCAACCTGCTCAACCTTTCCACGTGAAACAATTCTGTCTTCCCAGGAATCAACATGAACTTGCCTTCCAATCAAATAAATAAGAAAACCAAAACCACTACTATGACCAGTATTCCAGATATGGTCACCATATGCTAAAATCTTTTGTAGTAATTCTTTAAATTGGTACTTTGTGAATGTCATTTTTGAAATTCAGATACACTAGATGTCCTAAATCATCTTTATCCTTTCTCCTTGTTGCATCCTCAAAGGACTCTAATCAATGTGTCAAACCTGATTTCCCTTTCATAAAATCATGACTGCTCGATTATATTTTGATTTTCTAAATGTCCTCTTATTGCTTCCATAGAAAACAAGGAAGATAGAAACAGGGCTAGGCCATTCAACATGCTCGTGGCTGATCATCCAACTCAGTACCCTGATCCTGCTTTCATCCCATACACTTTGATCCCTTTAGCCCCAAGAACTATTTGTGCCCCTTCATGAAAACATTCAATGCTTTGGCCTCAACTAATTTTCGCAGCAGAGAATTACATAGACCTGCCACTCTGTGGGTAAAAAAAATTACTCTGCATCTCAGTCCTAACTGGCCCATCCAGCATCCTTAGACAGTAACTTCTGTTTCAACTTCTGGTAATCAGGAACATCCTTTGTTTGTTTACCCTGTCTAGCCCTGTTCTTTCATATTAAGTTCCAGCATTTTTCCAATGACAGATGTTAGTCTAACTGGCCAATATATTCCTGCTTTCCATTTCCTTTTTTCTTGAATAGAGATGTTAAATTTATGGTTTTCATAAATAAACATGCATCTTACTAATCCTTCACCTATTTCACTTGAATGTCCATGCATTGAGTATCTCAGGCGTCCAATAAACAATTACAGAAACTTTCCAACCACTCAAGAATTAAATCTCACAGCAAGAGATAATTCATTTTGACAGATGCAGTAGCATCCAAAAACAAATTAAGCAGACAGCTCCTTGACATAGGTTTTTGAAATAGATTGGAATTCCTCAAAAATATAAGAAGCATGGAACCAAACACATTGTAAGGTAGTAGACATTATCTATTATTCATTTCAATATTGGACAAATGAAAGAGTTTTGCAATTTGTACTGTAATTTTCATCAGGGAAGCTGTGTTGTATTTCGTTATTCATCAGAGTGTACTGTTCTGCATAGGGACCCGAACAATATCTTGGTTCCTAACCAAATCTGCAAGTACGCAGATAAGGGATGTACTTAACCAAATGTACTTGCTATCAACAATGAAATTGTGTGCTCAGAGGATGAAAAAAAAAGTTAAAATCCAGGCAGGTGAGAATGTATGAGTTCTGCTCCATGACCTCTGTCACATCACATATCTGCAGAGAACAAATCTTTAGAAGTGGCATGACTGAAGTTGGAGAAATACACTGTCTCCCTCCATTCCCACTACCACACTGGTCACAATAAAAATTTGAATGTTTTATTCAGTTACAGATATGGTCAATTATGTGCCTTAAATATATTAGGTTTAGTATAGGAATAACCATATTTATTTAATAAATAACAAATGATTAGTTTTTTTTATAAAACAAGATTTTTGACAAAGATACAAAACTGATGAGCACAGTTTGAAATACGAAATTCTACATATTTACCCATCAAAATACTCTTCCAAACATGTGAACAAAGCAAAAAAAAACCTACTCGACAGAGATTAATTTGTGATAAAAATCAGTATGGATAATAATGGTTATTTCTTGAAGGAAAAGGAATAAAATATGTAATGTGTAAGATAGCTTTCAGTCCTGGCACAGATGAAAGGTATCACTAAACACAGGCTGTTGTGATTGGGACCTTGGCACGTAATTTATTCAGGAAACATTGAGAAAACTCTTTCAGAAGTTTTTCTGGAGAATGGGTAGCTCAGTATTTCAGTTATCATGCTGAACTCCTAAAAGGGTTTTGTTAGAAAGGCAGAGGTAGAGCTTGATAGCTTGTCTTCCTCAGCAGGCTGAATTCCAAACTGTATCGAAAACAAAAATGATCTCCTGGCAACCATCTCACAGGGATATGAATTCCAGTAAATAATTATAAACAATTGGCTAAAGTCATTTCACTTCAAAGATGTGCCTTTTAATGAAAATGTCCCTTTGTGTTCTTTCTGTGATAATTGTCCAGTTATATCCTGAATCTTTTCAAATACATCATTGTCCACAATCCTTTAAGATGAATTTGCAAACAAAAAGTTAATAATACAACTTCTTCATAACAGTAGTATCTCTATGGAATGTGAACACTTGACTACTCATTTGGTTGACACTTTCTTCAAAAGTACCTCAATTACAGTATGGTATAGTACACATATTATTGTATAGAAGGTGGTCCACCAAAATGATCTGGAGATCACATTTGTCTTTTTGCCACATTTAGAAACCATAAATTATTACTGTAGATTTTGACAATCCCATCCTCAAAAGCCATGAAAACAATATTCCCTTTTAAACTATGCAACCTCTTGGACGGTCTGTGTACATTGATTAACATGTGGATGCATCGATTTCCAGTTTCAGAAGTTTCTGCTGCGCACAGATCTCAGTGCAGCGGCCGAAGACATTAGAGAAAATGTAGCATGGGGCAATATTTTCAAAGTCTTAAGGGAAGCTACAGCTCTAAGATATAGAGAAAGTCTAGGCAATTATTTCTGGCAGTGCAAACTTGACTTCAGTAACCATTTAATAAGAGTCTAGATGCTGGACAACATTGTTAATTATCTGTACACATTTCTGCATCTGGGTGTTTTTAAATTTTCATCTTTGGCTGTCACAAATTAATCCTCTACCCCACCTTCAGTGGCAAAGATTGTTGATGAGTTAAGATATCTTTGAAGGGTCTGCAAAAAACTCTCACTTTTACAGAGAGAAAGTCCATTCAGCCTACTATATCTGCACCAGTCAACAAGGATCATATTATACTGATCGAAATATTGTTTAAATGTAATGAAAGCTTCTGACTTCAGACAGTGAATCCCCAGCTCCCACCACACTTCAAATAAAAAGGTTCCTCCCCAAATCTCCTCTCAGGCTTCTACTTTTTGTTATGGACAGGACCAGACCCTCTCAAAATATTTTAAGAAGGTAGCCTATACTCTATTTTTTTTATTTTAAAGGCAATTATAAAAAGTGTCTTGATGTAATGCAACTGGTCACAATTCTCGATACTAAGCAAAACACAATTTATTTGAACACTGTAGTTAAAATACAACCAAAGAAAGAGGAATTTAGAATAACTTAACTCTTTTGGAAAACTTAACAGAAACACAGATAGTGACAATTACTAATTAACTGTTCCAATATAGGTACATGCTACAAACACATCTTTTGGCAAAAAAATGGAAAATCAGCCAGATTCTTACATGCAGTTTTCCAATCCAGGAGGAAAAAAGGTCAGGAGAAAATTCGAAGAGAGTAGCTACCAAGAGACAGTCACTGAAACTTCCAACTGCTTTGAGACCTGAAAAGCCTGGTCTAAGAGAGCTGGCCACACACACACTGCTTCCATTGTTCCAACATCAAAAAATCCCCAAGGCAACACCAATTGTTTGCTTTCTTAGAGACAGCTCCTTATTTCCTTACAACCTCTCTACAGTACAAAATATCCTCGTAAAGCGATAGCATCGTCACATTCTTACTTTAAATGTAAGTTCCCTGATTATTGACCATTCTTTTAATGGACAAAGTGCTTCCTCTGCACACCATCTTACCCTCAATCTCACATGCCTCTATCAGGATCCCTTTCAAGTTTTGTTGATCCAAGGAATACACCCCAGACAATCCAATATTTCCTCATAGTTCAGCATAGACAGCATCCGGGTAAATATCCTCTGCACCTTCTCTTATGCGATCACATTCTTCCTATAATTTGGTGACTAGAACTTCATTTGGTACTCCAATTGTAGCCAAAATAGCAATTCATATAGTTTCAGCATAATCTTCCTTTGCATTCTGTGCTTCAGCTTATAAAGGCAAGTGTCCCATGTGCCTTCTTAAAAACCTTACTTACCTGCTACCTTCAGGGATCTACAGATATGTAAATCAAGGTCCCTATGATTTTCAATATTTTCCAGGGTACTACCATTCATTGTATCATTGTATAAACCCTTGCTTTACTGGCCCCCTCAGACTGTTTTACATCCCACTTTCTTAGGTTAAATTCCATTTGCCACTGCTTAGCCCACCTGACCAGTCCATTGACATCCTGAAATTTACAGGTGCCCTCTTCATTATGACTCTGTTTTATATAAGAGCACAAGAACATGACAACTAGGAGCAGGAGTTGGCTATCAGGCCCTTCAAACCTGCTCCGCCACTCAATAAGATCATGGCTAATCTTTTTGTGGACTCAGCTCCACCTACCCAGGTTTTTACCAACTTCCTTTAGTTTTCAAAAAAGTATTTACCTTAGCTTTAAAAGTGATTACTGAAGTAGCGTCAACTACTTCTCTGGGCAAGGAATTCCATAGGTTAATAACCCTCTGGGTGAAGAAGTTCCTTCTCAGTTCAGTTCTAAACCTGCTTCCTCTAATCCTGAGGCTATGCCCTCTTGTCCTAATCTCACCTAACAGTGGAAACATCCTATCTATTTTATCGATTCCCTTCATAATTTTATACGTTTCTATAAGATCCCCCATCATTCTGCTGAATTCCAATGAACATAATCCAAATCTACTCAATCTCTCCTCATAAGTGAAACCGCTCAACTCCGGAATCAACCTAGTGAACCTAAATTCAATCAATATTCTTGTCAGCAGAAAGCTTTTTGATCATAACTCCTACATTCAAATTTAAACCATTAATGTACACCACAAACAATAAGGGTGACAGCACTGAGCCCTGCAGAATCCCACTGGAAAGTCTAGTCACAGAAATATCCTTCTACTGTCAACCTCTGCTTCCTGCCTCTCAGCTAATTTTGGATTCAATGTGCAACTTTGCCTTGGATACCATGGGCTGCTGTTGCATTCTTCATCATCTTAACATGAGGGACCTTATCAAAAGCCTATGAAAAAGTCTATTAGATTGCATCAAATACATTATCCATATCAATATTCTTGGTTACCTCCTTAAAATATGCAATCAAATATTTCAAATCTAATCTTCTATTTGCAAATCCATGCAAAGGAACAAAGGAATTAACGGGAGTAGGTAATTCATGCTTTCTAGCCTGCTCTGCAATTTAACGTGATCATGGCTGATCTTAATCTGGTCTCAATTCCACATTCCTGCCTGCTCCCATTAGCCCTTTATCCCGCTTTTTATCAGAAACATCTATTTCTTTTTTCATATAATTTCACAGAATCCCTACAGTGAGGAAACAGGTCACCTGGCCCAACAGGTCCACACCAAATCTCAGAAGATTGGCCCACCCAGACCCATTCCCCTACCCTATTACTCTACATTTATCCCTGACTAATGCACCCAACCTACATATCCTGAACACTATGGGCAATTTAGCATGCCCAATTCACCTAACCTGCACATCTTTGGACTGTGGGAGGAAATCGGAGCACCTGGAGGAAACCCACGCAGACATGGGGAGAATGTGAAAACTCCACACATACAGTCGCCAGAGGATGGAATCGAATTTGGGTCCCTGGCGCGGTGAGGCAGCAGTGCTAACCATTGAGCCACCATGCCACTCTGGATTCTTTCTTGAATCTGTTGATTGATTCTGCCTCCATTGCACTCAGGTTCTCCTCATGTCAGTTTTGACCCACTCTATATCTATGCCCTCTTGTTCGAGACTGTTCCACACGGGGGAAAATCTGTTCCACATGCACTTTATCAATCCCCTTTAGTATTTTATATACCTCAATCAACTCACCCATATTTTTCTGAACTCCAGCCAGAAGAAGCCAAATCTATTCAACTGTTCCTTGTATAACAGTCCTTTCATCCCAGAAATCAATCTTGTGAACCTCCTCTGAATTGTCTCCAGTGCTACCATATTCTTCCTCAAGTAAGGATACAAGAACTGGATACAATATTCCAGATGTGGTCTCACCAACATCTTATATAATTGCAACAACACTTCTTTATTTTTATAATCTAGTCCTTTTGCAATGAATACCAGTATTCCATTTTGCCTTTCTTATTATATGCTGCATCTGCATACCCACTTTCTGCTTTTCATGCATAGAAACACTCAGATCCCGCTGCACTAATGCACTTTGAATCTGCTTCCCATTTAAATAATAATTTTCCTTTCTGGTTTTCCAGCCAAAATGGACAACCTCACACTTATCCACATTAAACTCCATCTGCCAGATTTGGGCCCATTCTCCAAGCCATTCTCCTTCCTGAAGAAGGGCTTATGCCCGAAACATCGAATCTCCTGTTCCTTGGATGCTGCCTGACCTGCTGCGCATTTCCAGCAACACATTTTCAGCTCATTCTCCAAGCCTATCAATATCCATCAGTAAACTCTATCTCCTAGTCACTGCCTGCTTTCCCAACTATTTTAGTATCATCTTGAAATTACATTCTGTCCCTGCTTGCAGATCATTTATATAGAATGTAAATCGTTGAGGTCTAACAATTGAACCCAGCGGCCATCCAGATAAGGACCCATTTATCCTGACTCTCTGCTTTCTATCAGTCACCGAATCCTCTCTCCAAGCCAATACTCTACACTTGACTCTCCGGGAACCAACCTCTGAATCAGTCTTTTATGCAGCATCGTGTCAAATACCTTCTGGAAGTCTAGATATACCGCATTCACCAGATCTTCATTATCTACATTGCTGGTTACATCCTCAAAGAACTCCCGCAAGTGTGTCATGCTCGACTTGCCCTTCATGAAACCATGCTGACACTGGTGAATTGAGCTTTGTTGTTCCAAATGTTCAGTTATCTCCTTCTTTATGATTGACTCCAGCAACTTGCCCACAACAGAGGTCAAATTAACTGCTCGATTGTTTCCCACTTTTTGCCTAAAGGATATCACATTAGCATGTTTCCAATCCACTAATACTTTTCTAGAATCCAGGGAATTTTGGAAGATAGTAACTGATGCAGCCATGATCTCTCCTGCCACCTCATTTAATATACTAGATTGCAGGCAATCAGGCCCCAGGGATTTATCTACATTTAATCTCATCAGTTCACTTAATACCTTACCCCAGTTACTGCAATAGCCTTTGCAGTTTTGGGGAAGAAATTATCTTCCACTGTGAAAACAGAAACAAAATATTGGTTTGGTGTCTCTGATGTTTGAGTTTCCCATAATTACCTCATCTGTTTCATGAAACATTGACTTTCACTATTCTCTTCCTTTTTATTTACTTATAGAGGTTTTTGATATCAGTGCTTATGTTTTCTGCTAGTTTCCTTTCATAGCTCCTCTTAGCTCTTTTGATTTTGTTTCTAGTAATCCTTTGCTGACGTTTAAAGTTCTCCCAGTTTTCCAGAGCACGACTAACATTTGCACTAATGTATGAAATGCATTAGTTTTTGCCTTTACATTATCCTGAAGAAGGGCTTACGCCCGAAACGTCGAATCTCCTGTTCCTTGGATGCTGCCTGACCTGCTGCACTTTTCCAGCAACACATTTTCAGCTCTGATCTTCAGCATCTGCAGTCCTCACTTTCTCCTTTTACATTATCCTTGACTTCCTTGTCAAATTATGAATGATTTTTCACCTTTTTATAATTCCTCTTCCTCTCAGAAATATACTTTAATTAAGAGGTATTTAGAATCTCTCTAAACATTTGCCACTGTTCTTCGATTGCCCTTTAATATTTTTGCCCAGTCCACTTGGGCCAACTCCTTCCTCAGACCTCTTTGCCTAATGCTAAAACTCTTATCTGCAACTCTGACTTTAGTCTTTCAGTCTGTGCTTGAAACTCCAGCATGTTATGGTCACTCCTTCTAAGAGGATCCTTAACCATTTAAGGATCTTTCCTTGTTACATAATACTAAATCTGAAGTAGCCAGTTCTCTGATTGGCTCCATTACATGTTACTCTAAGAAACAGTCTCGCATACATTCTATAAACCTCTCTTCAAAGTTACCCTTGCCAAGTTGAATAATCCAATCAATATGTATGTCCTAATTACCCATAATTACCATTGTGCCCTTCTTACACACCCTCATTTCCTGGTTGATTACTACGAGCTACTTTGGAAGTACTGGTCAGAGGCCTGTACATTACTCTTACCAAGAGGTTTCTTTCCTTGCTTTTTATTTCCATTCAAACTAATTCAACATTTTGGTCTCAAGCACCAATATCATTTCTTAATATAATCTTTAACCAAGAAACCAACTCCACCTCCTGCTCCTTATTTATTTATCCTTTTGGAATATTGAGTACCCTTGGACACATAACTCCCAGTCCTGATCTTCCTTTAACCACATTTCAGTAAACCCCACCAGATCGTACCCTCTTGTCTCTCTCTATTTGTGCCATCAGCTCATCAACTTTATTCTGAATACTGTGCACATTTAGCTACAAGGTTTTTAAATCAGTTCTAATGGTTTGTCTCTTTTAATATTTTCTTATGCACCATGCTTTCCATTCACTCCATCCTTATTTATTAAGCCCGGATAATACTGAGCCTCACTGTTATCATTTAAATCAAATTTCAAGTCATATTTTGATCTTTAATGTTTCTATTCTTCACCATGGTCATTAGACTGCCCCTGCCTGTTTATTCAATAACTTCTACCTTCTCATCACTTTGACGTGTTGCTTTGGTTCCCAACCCCCTGACTTATTAGTTTAAAACCACTCAAATTGCACTAGCAAACCTCCCCACCAGGATGCTAGTGTACCTCCAGTTAGGATGCAACCGTCCTGGCAGAGATCCCAATGATCCAAAAATCTGAAATCCTCCCCCTCACACCAACTCTTTAGCCACGTGTTAAGGTGTATTATTTTCCTATTCTTTGCCTGAATTCCTTTTCAACTTATGGCCTAACTCTCTGAACTCTCTGTACAGGACCTCTGGCTATTCACCCTGGCTCCCCCTTATTCTGTCCTGCAAAATTCTAATAATTTCCTCAGCACCAAACTTAGATTAACTGACCTTTTTTTTCCTGGCTTGTCCATGATGTTAGCATATCCCTACTTTAATGGATCTTTCTGAGTGCCCTCTTTACTTTGGCCAAGAACTTTCATGCTATAATGACACAAACTTCCTCTCCTAACAATAGATTCATCAGCTTTTCCCAGAGTCATTAATTCAATCAATCTTTGATTAGAAAATAGAATAAAATAGGCATTTGAAAATAAGTCATGTTAGTCAGGCAAACAATCAGAGAATTGACTCATCCCAACAGGAAAAAATGAGTTAAAATGTTATTAAAAGGTACAAGAGTAAAAATACGTTGTACAGCACTATAAGATTCCATTTTCATTTGTATTATATCAATCCTTCAATTTGTACTATTTTGTAATTAGTGGATGTTTTTAGGCATATTCTTACCAGCCCATGGGTCCCATGGTTTCAGCTCTGGCTTTTCCACGCTTTGCCTCCGTAAGAAGTTCTTCCACAGCCTTTCTATTTTAAAACAAAAATTGTTAATAATGGAAATTAGGATGTTAATGTAACATTATTGAATTTCCTACCATCTTTCCTTCTACCATATTTCAAAACCTCTCATGCTTACTGCACATTTCTTCATTTTTCAGCTCTGATGTTACATTGTACCTTTTTAATACAAGGTACAGGGCTGAAATTTGTGGTCAGCAGTGAAGCAATGCCTGCAGAAAGCTACTTGCACAGAACAATCTTTATATGTTAGTTTCATTTTCTAAACAGCACTTTAATTAGGCACCAAGTCAAGAGATCCTCCAAGCACCAACAGACAGTGACATCAGCAAGCAAAGTAAGTAGTCAATCACGCTAAAGCATTCTCAAGACTGAAAACCAGGAAGCAAAAATCACTGATCTTCAATTACTTTAAAATTATGAACAGTGAAATACATGATTAGATCAAAACAAAAGCTGAAATATCAATAATTATGAAGTTAGGGTATTATTTAAAAGCTACTCACATCATCTTCAACAAAGCATGTATCTTTTAGAAGTATGTTTACATGCCATTAAGTGTAGACAAGTGGAAGCTTCATTGATTGACTGATGGCTTTGGGATTGCACTCAAGGGGACCAAAAAGGTAAACCCAATCAAGAAATGTAAAATCACTGGCAGGAACTTCTGGGTTACTGCATTATTCTTCATTGTAATAATAATGCTAACAATTCTAACATCATTACCATTGCAAAATCTTTGAATTTAAAAACAAACTTAAATCCTTTTGCATATTTCAAGCCTAAAATATGCACAGCCTAAAATAATTGGAATTGCACTAAAAGTACAATGATCCAACTACATATTGAGATATTTGATAACAGGCCAGATGTTTTAAAACTAAGCTTAAATCAGAATTCAGAAAACAGTCTCTTAGTACTGTGGTTTTTCAGGTTTTTATTAAGTCACAGCACTTATTCTTCTAACTTTACAACGGCTAACTTAGCTGGTACTAAGAATAGAAGCTTTATGAGGTAATTTAAAACAACTTTTATTCTTAATGGTTTTTGTTCTATTCTGCATGTATGCTATTCTTTTATGTTTTCCTTGGCAGCATGAAAGACGACTGTTGAAGGCAACATCAAAAAATAATGGGATTTAAATTGAGTGGTTTCTGCATTGATCATTTGAAGATTAATATAAGCATCTGCTTCTCTTTACATATATTAACTCCAATAAAAGTAACACAACCGTACTGACTTTATGCGTATCTTATAGAATTGTGGAAATTAAGTGATTTATTTTTATAGTTTATTTATATTGTATTGCCTTACCCAGAACTATGGTGGTGTATTTCTACTATAAAGCTGTTTGTCTTTACGGATTGATTAGTTGTAAAGTGTTGGCATAGTAACAGCCATTTTTACTATTTGAGAGAAATACTGTAACTCCTGTGTTTCTTAATGTATCTTCGATTCCCCAGTACTTGAATTCCCCAACAATGAAACATAGAAGAATCGAATGATTAAGTATGTTTTGTTTAGATATTAAGTGACCAAGTTTTCACTTGCCCTCTTCTGCAGCAAAAGAATCAATAGGAATTTAAGGTTTTAACAACCCTTGGGAAATGCTTAACAAGTTATTGTGAATCAATTCGTTTTTGCAAGCGCTGTCACCCCACATAACAAGAACATCTACGAAAAAAGTGACAGTGGTTGACTGAAAATTCCGATAACCAGATGCAGTGGTTTTTTTCCAAGATTTCTTGCAACTAAGGACTTTTCTGCATATTAACAAATAGATGCTTTTAGTAAATTAAAATGGTAACTGAATTTTTGATTGATTTATTGTCCTAATATCAGGAGTTAATCTTTTTAAAACCATAAAACATGACAAAATGGGACTAATTAGAAAGCTGTGGGTTAATTAAAGACAGCACTGATTAATAGTTATTCGGAAGAAATAACAGAATATGAAGAAGAAAATGCCATGAGTTGGTATAAATCAAGATGTAATTCTTAAACATTGATTCCCTCCACCATCACTATGTGCAGTACAGCAAACCATCAACCTCTCAACAGCACCTTCCAAATCTGTTACTTTCCATCCAAATGACACAATCCTGATTTCATGTCATATGACTGCTCCTGCATTATTGCTAGAACAAAATCCTGAAATTCCCAGACCAAACCATTCTGGGTATACATACACCATGCAGTGATTCCAGTGACTACACTTACTCAAGGGAAATTAGAGGTAGATATTAAAAGTAGGCCTTGTTAGTGACAACCATGCCAAATGAGCAAATAATAAAAGAATTATGGGGAAAATTACACTAACATCATGCAACAGAAATGTTGCCATAAGTCAGTCAGCATCATTGATCAGTTAGCTCAGTTGGCTTGTCTGCGAAGCAAAGTGAGGCCAACAGCAGTGGTTCAATTCCCCCACTGGTTGAGGTTACCATGAAGGCCCTGCCTTCTCAAGCGTGCCCCTTACCTGAGGTGTGGTAACTCTTAGGTTAAAAATCACCACCAACTGTCTCTAATAAGAGATCAGCCTTATAGTCCTCTGGGACTATAGCAATTATACCTGTCTGTGGAGGGAACAAAGCCAATGTTTCAGGATTTTCTTCAAAATTAACGACATATTAAACTCGTATGGTAAAGAACTAAAACCAAGTATTTTACTCTCCATCTACCATGACATTGTATGTTAGTGAAAATAAGCTGAAACAAAACTTTATCAATTTAATGATACTTAGAAATGTAACTGTATTAAATTGATATGTGATACTAGTCTATGAGAAGGGTGCAGCCTAAGAACCACAGAAAGATCTAGAAAAGATTCAATACAGGCAAATGCAAAATAATGTACATTTGAATGATGGTTAAGATACGGTGTTGAACTTACTAAAGGGATAAAAGATGAGCTATTGTCACTTGCCAACCAATCAGCATTCTCCTCTCATAAAATGCAAACATTACTTTTCTTACATTGGCATTCACAGTCATAGAAAACAGACGGAAATGGACCCATTCAGTCCAACTCTCCTACGCCAATCAGATATTCTACATTAATCTAGTTCAATTTCCAGTATTCGGCACATATCCCTCTAAACCCTTCCCATTCATATACTCATCAAATATAGTAATTGTACCAGTCTCCACCACTTCCTCTGGCAGCTCATTCCAAACATGCACGACCGTCTGCATGAAAAGGTCTCCCCTTAGGTCCCTTTTAAATATTTTCCCTCTCACCTTAAACCTATGTCCTTTTGGACATAATTTTGGACTTCCCCACCTCGGGGAAAAACCTTGTGTATTTATCCTAACCATGTTCCTCATGACTTTATAAACTGCTATATAGTCACTCCTCAGCTTCCGATATTCCAGGGATAATAACCTCAGTCTAGCTCAAACCCTGGCAACATCCTTGTACATATTTACTGAACCCTTCCAAGTTTCATAATATTTTTGATATAGCAGGGAGACCAGAAATGCATGCAGTAATCCAGTAATGGCCTCATCAATGTCCTGTACAACCACAACATGATCTCCCAACTCCTATACTCAATGCACTGACCAATAAAGGCAAGCATAATAAACTGCTTCTTCATTATTCCATCTAATCTGTGACTCCATTTTCAAGGAACTACGATTCTTGCAAGTTTTCTGATTAGTGCAAACTTCGACAAAATGTGTATTTTCTCAGCGATACTGAAGTTCTGTGCTACTAAATGATTATCCATATAATTCTGGTTTGGCTTAATTCCATTATATGCAATAAAACTAGCTTCATTTATTTAAGAAAAGTAGAATCTTGTGCAGTGTGACAATTGGGCAAAATGTGGTTTAGATTTCTCTTTAAATGTTAACAATCTCTAAACAAATTGCAACATTATACAAATGCAAGTTGCTAAATTGAAGCCAATTGGCAGACTGCAACTCTGAAGCCATCATGTTTACCCTGGTCAGGCTGCACCTTCTTTTAAAACTTAACGATAGGATGTGGCAGCTAGCATTTTGTGCCCTTCCCTAACTGCAGTTAAGAGTCAACCACACTGGAGTCATGCCTGGCTAGACGGAGTAACAATGGTAGACTTCCTTCCCTAAACAGCATCAGTGAACAAGTTTTTACAACAATGGTTCATTGTCACTATTAGGCTAGCTTTTATTTTCTTTCCCCAGACTTTTTAACTTTTTTAAATTTTACGAATTGCCATTGTGGAATCTGAACACTTGTCCACAGAAGATTAACCTGGGATTTTGGATTACTAGTCCAGTGACAATATCACTATGCCACTGGTTCCTGAGTGCTTTAAGTATGATTTCATTTTTATTAACTCTTACATTAGGTTTGAGCATTGCAGGCAATGTGAGTATTTGTTGATCATTCTTAATTGCCCTTAAGAAGATGGTGGCATATGTCCTTCTGGAGTTGGTGTAGGTACACCTACCTTGCTGTAAGGAAGGGGATTTTATTTCCAAAGCTATAAACAGAACCATCAGTCTTGAAAGTTATGCAGAGAAGCTCCAGCCCTAAGTCCCATGATCAAAAGATTGAGACACAGCAAAAGAACTCTGGACTCTCAAAGCTTGAAAGAAATCTTTATAAAAACCACACATACAGCAGTAAAAGGTAAATGCATAAGATTAAAAATACCTCAAAACAAAGGGGAATATGTGCACAGTGGCAAAAGGTTGGCCTGATTGCCATTGATTATTTTCTTATGGTACTTCCTTAACAACATCTAATTGTTTCTTGAATACTTCAGCTCTTCATTCCCGAAGGCCATTCTAGATTCTGATCGATGGTTGTATGATGAAATATTTTGTGACATCAAGTTGAGCACTAGCTGGCCACAGGCATGACACCAAATACCCAAAGACTGAGAGTGCTATTTTTATTACATTTATCTGGACTGATTAACTTCTGTACCTTGCACTATGTGATGCACTATGTTACTGATGATTTTCTTATTGAATGCTGTTAAAGTCCAGCAGATTTCAAAAACATCTTATACTATCAACCAGTGGTACAGGTGCCAGAATATCCCCAAACAAACAGTAATCAGGCCTTGGAATTGTTCGCTTCAAGAGAACTAGATGCTGCACCACAAGAGATTTCTATATTTCTAATAAGATCTGGACTTGTTGAACTTCTTAGTTCCTGTATTTAAAGATGACAAGAATTTGAAAATCTAAGCTTAGATATATCGGTCCTACTGCCTGACTGAAGTTATACATTTGAGACCCAACAGTTCCTATGTTCTAGATTCACTTCAACCATTGTTTTAGGTACTTCAATGGAGTGTTGCAGTTTTGTTAACTGTTATGCTTGAAGAAAAATGGAGAATTAACAGAATCAATTCAGATTATTTTTCTGATATGATCCACAATTTATTTTATAATCAATGCTATTAGATTTCAGATTTTGTCTTCCAATTAATATAAAGAATATTAGTCTGGATGTAGATTTGCTCGCTAAGCTAGAAGGTTCATTTTCAAATGTTTCATCACCATACTAGGTATCAGTGAGCCTCTGAATGAAGGACTGGTGGCACGGCCCGTTTTGTATTTATGTGTTTAGGTTTCCTTGGGTTGGTAATGTAATTTCCTGTGTTGACATCATTTCCGGTGGTGATGTCATTTCCTGTTCTTTTTCTCAGGGGTGGTAAATGGGATCCAAGTCAATGTGTTTGTTGATAGAGTTCTGGTTGGAATGCCATGCTTCTAGGAATTCTCATGACTGTCTCAGTTTGGCTTGTCCTAGGATGGATGTGTTGTCTCTCTCGAAGTGATGTCCTTCCTCATCTGTATGTAAGGATACTAGTGAGAGTGGGTCATGCCTTTTTTGTGGCTAGGTGATGTTCGTTATCCTGGTGGCTAGTTTTCCACCTGGTTGTCCAATGTAGTGTTTGTTACAGTTCTTGCAAGGTATTTTGTAAATGACATTAGTTTTGCTTGTTGTCTGTACAGGGTCTTTCAAGTTCATTAGCTGCTGTTGGTGGGTTTGTGGGCTACCACGATGCCAAGAGGTCTGAGTAGTCTAGCAGTCATTTCCAAGATGTATTTGATGTAGGGGAGAGGGCTAGGGTTTCTGGACATATTTTGTCTGCTTGTTGGGGTTTATTGCTGAGAAATTGGCGGACTGTGTTCATTGGGTACCCGTTCTTTTTGAATACACTGTAGAGGTGATTTTCCTCTGTTCTGCATAGTTTCTCTGTGCTGCAGTGTGTGGTGGCTCGTTGAAATAATGTTCTAATGCAGCTTCGTTTGTGAGTGATAAGGTGATTGCTTCTGGAGTTCAGTATTTGATCAGTATATGTTGTTTTCCTGTAGACACTAGTTTGAAGTTCCCCATTGGCATTCGCTCTACTGCGACATCTAGGAATAGCAGTTTGTTGTTGTTTTCCTCCTCTTTAGTGAATTTTATGCTAATAAGGGTATTATTGATGGTCTTGAAGGTTTCCTCTAACTTGTTTTGTTTAGTGACGACAAAGGTATCATCCACATAGTGGACCCAAAGTTTGGGTTGGATGATTGGCAGAGCTTTGTTCAAGTCTCTGCATTACTGCCTCTGCTAAGAACCCTGATATTGGAGATCCCATGGGTGTTCCGTTAGTTTGACTGCAGGTTGTTGTGTTGTTGAAGGTGAAGTGGGTAGTAAGGCATAGGTCCACTAGCTTGGCAATACTGTCCTTGCTGATGAAGTTGACAGTATTCGGTGTACATGTCTTTGGTTCTTCTAATAATGTAGTCTATATTTCCTTGGCCAGACTGATGTTGATGGATGTGAACAGGGCTGTTACGTAAAAGGAGACCATTATTTCATCTACTTCTACCTTAGTGTCTTTGATGGTCTTTGGGAGTTCTTGGGTGGAGGGAATGGAGTAGTGTTAGTCTTCTGCTAAGTGTTTTGGTCTTTGGTGTAGATCCTTGGCCAATCCATAAGTTGGTGTTCCAGGTGGTCAGACTATGGGTCTGAGGGGGGCTCCTGGTTTGTGAATTTGGGGTAGTCCGTAGAGGTATGGTGTGTTGGATCCGTCTGGTTTCAGTTTTTGGAAGTCGGTCTTATTTACTTCTCCAAATTTCTGACCCTCACTTTTGAGCAGAACTGTGATTTGGTTCTCTAGTTGTGGAATTGGGTGTATCGCCACTTGTTGGTAAGTGTTGGTACCTGCAAGTAGTGCGTTCGCTTTCTCGACGTAGTTTCTTTGATTTAAGATGACTGTCAACCATCCTTTGTCTGCAAGTAGGATAACAATGCTTTTTAAAAAGTCTTTCTAGCGCTTTCCTTTCTTGTGTATCGAGTATGTTTCCTTCCTTTTCCTTGCTTAATGTTGGTGAGACTGTCTGATGGGTTGCTGGGTTTCCTCTGTCAGTTGGTTATCTTTTAGTATTGTTTGTAATGCTGCTAAGAATCTTTCTTATCCGCGCTCCGGACTAGGCACCAGGATACATGAACATCACCTAGGCACAAAAAGACATGACCCACTCTCACTAATATCTTTACATACAGATGAGGATGGACATCACTTTGACAGGGACAACATATCCATCCTAGGACAAGCCAAGCAGAGACACGCACGAGAATTCCTAGAAGCGTGGCATTCCAACTGGAACTCTATCAACAAACACATTGACTTGGATCCCATTTACCACCCCTGAGAAAAAGAACAGGAAATGACATTACCACAGGAAATTACGTCACCGCAGGGAATTACATCACTAACTCAAGGAAACCTAAACACAAACAGAAAGCGGGCCATGTCACCAGTGCTTCATCCGGAGGCTCACTGATGACGTTACCTAGTATGGTGATGAAACATCTGAAAACAAACCTTCCAGCTCAGCCAGCAAACCTATATCCAGAACCTCAACCCGAGCTACAAATCTTCTCAAACTTCGCTAAAGAAAATTAGTTTTCATTATTGTAGAGAACAGTTCTGAAAGTTATTTTCTATAATACAAAATCATAATGCAAGTGGTGTTTCGTTGTGCATCAGTTAAGGTGAGCGGTTCACTAATTGTAATCACTTGTCATAATTAGAAACTTACCCAATCACTAAAATTAGTGTTGCAATTTCAGAAGCTGGTGAGTTGAGATATTGTAACTGCCTAAAGCAATGTCAGTAATGAATTTACTTTAATTCAATTTTGTTAACCCACCTAATGTTGGACCTGTAAAGTTGCTTATCCCTTAATTCCTTCTCAGCCAAAAAAAATCAATCTTGAAACATTATCATTTCAAAATTGGTAACTAATTTTTAAGCAATTCACAAAATAGCCCAGAAACGGAAACTAGCGAACACAACAGTATCAATAAAAATTTGAATGCTAGTCCAATAATCAATTATTCAAAATTCGTGATCAAGGGATTGTTAGTTTTCAGTCTTGCTAAAACATCTTGCCAAGATGGAATGTATAACAATATGGCCTGGATATTGTCGTGGTTATGATGTGAAATTATCTGCATTTATCATTTCTTCATTGAAACTGACTGCAATTTTGGAAAAATAAAGCTTAAATGCAGCGGTTGCTGTCAGCTATTCTCTCCTCCATTGGGTGTTCTGATGAGGTGCCAAGTACAATTCCCAAGCAATCAATGAATGGATGAAAAATTTCTCTTTGATACTGTTAGCCCTGAAGTATTACAGCTCCATGAAAAGCCAGTCTCCTTTCATGCTCTACTTCTGCAAACCATCAAGTTTATTTCTTCAATTCCTTTTGAAGCCAGTGATCATCTCCACTTCCAACACCTTAAGTTGGCAGCAAGTGTCAGGTATTTAATACTTGGTATTTTCAAAAGCCCTTTCTCACATTCCACTGCATATCTTTCCCAAACTTTTATATATCCATGTTTATTGTACTAGCAGTTAAAGGGAACAGCTTCGCTTATTTAAAGCGGTCATTTTTTCTGTACACCTCTATCAATTCTTGACTCAAATCCTCTCTCTCAAATGGAGAAAAAACACAATTGCTCCAACATAAATTTTGCTAAAATCCCTCAAGCCTCAAACCATTTACTTAAATCATTCTCATATTCTTCCTTAATATGATCAGAACTGGATTTTATTAGTATTCAGAATATTGCAAGCAAATATCTGTTTTAAGTTGCCCCATTTTCAATCAATTCAGTTTGGGATCAATATTCAAAACTTCCATCTTCAATTTATGTTTAATGTTATCTTGCATCATTGTTACATGCCATTGTTTTGTGTCATTTGATGTTATTTTGCATTATTGTCATTGTGGGCTGTTAATAGTCATTGGGTCTCATGACCTGATCAACACCACATTGAAGTGAGTATAAATTGAGACATGCATTTGCAATTGAATAAACAGCAATCTTTTTCTAAAACTTTGAAGTAAAAGTTCTCAACAACAAATATTCAACCTGTAGTTTCTTTTTTGGAAGGAAACTGAAGCACGAGATAATTTCTGAGCAAAAAGGCTCATTGCTTGAATTTGCAAACTGATTTTCATTTTGGTGCTCCAGAAGTGCCCCCTGTGGAACTTTATATCAGGTAATGTTGAAAACCCATTTTAAAGTCTTAGAAAGATAGCAAATGGTGACCAACCAAAATAGACAAAGGTTCACTTGGTAAGAAACTGAACATTAGGAAGTCAAGGCAGCTGAAAAAGTGCAAAAAAAAAGAGCAAGAGGGAGAGAGAGAGAGAGAGAGATGAGTTTTATCAAATCTGAATTTTTATGATATTTATTTTATTTTGCAAGTTAATTCAACCATAAATGCATAGTACAACACAAATACAGTACATGTACTTCGAGTTTTCTAGTCAGAAATTTTGAAGGAACCTAGCTTTGTTTTCTTACCTGTAGGAACCAATGATTCACTTAAAGTTACGATTTTCAGAAATACAACAATAACTAAGTGAGAAATTATTGTAATCAGTGTCTCTACTTATGAAGCCTAAGATTCTATATGTTTTACCAATTATATTCTCAATATGTTGCTACCTTCAAAAATCAATGTACATGAATCCACAAGCCTCTGTCCCTTCATAATCTTTATAGCTGTGTTATTAAGTCTACATTGTTTCTATATATTTTTGCTATGAATTCTGTGTGTTAGGATTGAGCCCTCCACTACTTCGAAAACTAGTGTGCCTCCAATTAAACCTGTTGGACTAAAACTTTGTGTTGTGTGATTTTTAACTTTGTACATCCCAGTCCAACACTGGCATCTCCAAATCATTGTTTCTTCCTAACTGTTCTGTCAAAATTCATTGCAGTATACTTTTCTGTATTAAATTCTATGTCACCTGTTCATTAGTTTATGTCCTGTTGGGAGTTAATTTTTATCATCCACACCACTAAGTTTAGTATTATTGGCAATTTTTGATATTATTTTAAAACATTTTAAGCAATTTAACCTCTTAATATCTCTCCCCTTTCCTCATATCTTCCCTTTCTTTGTCGACACTTCTAACCCACACTTTCCACTTACATCTATTCCCCAGTTCTACTCTATTTGGGATTGCCACATGTGATACAGAAAAGGACAGGTACTTTCCCGAGCATTCAGTTCCACATTTGAAAGGTCAGTGCTTGATCTGTATTACCAATACTTAACAAACTAACTCAGGTTTTAAATTTAAGCAGATTAAAAATATACTTAATCACATGCAGCCAAATGAAATGTTCACATTTAATGATTCAAAATTAGTGTATTTATTAAAAATAGTGGATATGGTGCACATTATCAGTCAATATCTGTATTATCAGTATTTTTCATAACAATGCATGTTCTGGATAATTCCTAAACATACCACTATTTTATTACAAGAAAACTTTATGTAAATATCTCACCATCATGAACCAATTAGAATCATAACTTATCCAACGTGACTGACATCATTGATGTTCAAAATAAGGTTTTAAATTAAAAGTGCTATTATAATAGCATAACTAAACTTTTGCATCAAATTGCCTTTTGTTTAGCTTTATACTATAAAGCTTTTTCTTGCAAAATTTAGTCCCTTCCAAAGCAAGAGTATGGACTTGATATTTTTGTTTATCACAGACTTACCTTATTTTTGAAAGTTCATTAGAAAACGTAGAGGAAAAGAACAGTACAAGAGTTTCATTCCAGTTTGACTTTATTTAATTGTATGGAAGAAGATTAATTACTATGTTCTTTATCGATACTTTCAAAATTTAAACATTCCAATTAATAATGTAAAAGCCAGATGGATAGAAACCAAATGAGGATTGGGTGGGGGTAATGGTGAACAAAGACCCTGGAGAGAGAAAAGAATACAAGAGGCAAAAAGAAGAAAGGTATAGACATACAATTTCAAAATCCATTAAAAAATAGAAAATGTCATAGCTACCTCATCCATTATTTCATGGAAAAAGAAGATCACGTAGCAGCTTCAAAGTGAAGCCAATTTTCTTCAGCTGTGTGAACAGGCAGCCTCTGCTCACATGGCAATTCTCTTACAGCTGCTGCACTGAGCCAATCATGTCAAATGCTGACCTTCAGTTCTGAAAGCACACTGGGATTCAGGATAACTGTATTTAGCCAAGATCTGCAATCTGACAAAGGCAACATAGGCAAATACTTTTTCCACAGTACTCAACAGAGAGATGCCTTCATAGCTGGCGTAGGCAGACTTTCTATGGTGTCTAAAGCTTCCTCTAGACTATAACATGATGTAGTGTTAACCCCATCTGTCCAACTGTTATTGCAGTCAGTGATGACCTCCCCTGCTTTTGTTTTCAAAAGAGTAGTTTCCATTGCTGATAGGCCTGTTGACTTTTTGATCCCATCAAGTATTATCTGTTTCGTAGGGCATCTGGAGGTTTTAGCAAACCTGCAAACAGTGGCCATTAGAAGACCCATCTACAGTATGGTGGACATTATTTAAAAACATCTCTTAGTGCATTCACAGTATTATATCTCACATCATTCTTGTAATTAACGAAAGCAAATTACTTAGCTTTAATAACAGGATCCATTATAAGTATGCTACCTTGAAACTTGAGTTGGTTTCCGCGCTTGCTTCACTTTTTTCAGTGTTGTATTATAAATGGTCTCTTGGTGACTAAAAGGAAGAATCATTCAGGCTCTCTTCAGCCACACTTTAGATGCAGCATATCAAACTGTTGGACAACGTGTGAAAAATAATCCTATTTGTTGCTCCAACAGGAAACATTACTTGAAATCAAGATCAAAGAACTTCCATATAATGTATATTCAAATTTGGGATCTGGAGATTGATGCCTTTAACAAGTTGAGGGTAAGCACTCTTCTTGAACTACTCTACCATGGTTTACCTGTATAATTGAGTGGCTTGTTAGTTCAGTTCAGAGAGCAGTTACAAGTGAAGCATATTTGTCAGGATGGGTTTGGCAAGAAAGTAAATTTTATTTTCCAAAAGAATATTATTGGATCAGAAAAATTCTGAAGTTCAAAAAGAAACTGTATTGGAAGTTGCATTATGGTGTTTGAACTCTTACTATTAGTCCACACTTCTTCAATAGGACTCCAACAGCATAATTACTACACTACTATAGCCCAAGCTTTCTGGAAAAGGAAATATACCAAACATGATCATAACCATGTTAATAAAATAAAATAAGTATGAACTTTACTAGACATTTTTAAAAGAAAGAATGCCTATGTATATATTGGAGTTGGAGTAGACATAGACCGTTTAACCTCTTAAGCATGTTCTACTACTAGTGAGATAATGGCTGATCAGAAACCCAATCTATTGTTATGGACCAGGCCAGATCCCCTTAAAATATTTTAAGGTAGCCAGACCCTAACTTTGTTTTAGACAGATGTACAGTGGATATTCCAGGAGTGATGCAGCCAGCCAAACCACTCACCTTTAAAGAAAACAAATTTATTTAAACACTTCTGACAAAACACGAACAAAAGAAAACAGAATTTAGAATAACGTAATTTATTTGATAACCTAACTGACTCTATCTCAACTTAACAAAGCTGTTCCAATCCCTGCACCATCCCAAAAATATACCCTTTAGCAAAAAGGTAAATTCAAATATAGGTTCTTACAGGCAGGAGAGTTTTCTGAGAGAAAGTTTAGCAAGACTTCTGTTGAATCATGGAACCTTTTTTCACTGTAGCTGCTTCTCTAGGTCCTCAGCAAGTTTTAGACTGCTTGCTAAAACTAAACCAAACTAGAAAAAAAACCTGAATTGGAGAACTGGCCACTCCTCCGACTGTTGACTTAGCCAGTTTCTGTCAACCATTTCTGCACCACTGCCTTTACAACACCTCTTGACAAAAACCAATGGCAACATATCCTTGTTAAGGAGCAGGATCATCACAATATCCATCATTACTCCTTAGTCCTTTTTGATATCTGGCTAACCAAAATCAATCTCAGATTAAAAATTAACAATTGACCTAACATAAATTGCTATTCGCTGTGTGTTCCAAAACTTCTCCCACTCTTTGAATGGATAAATGTTTCTTAATTTCACTCCTAAAATTTCTGAATCTAATTTTTAGACTTTGGTCCTATTCACATACTATCCAAACTTGGAGAAATAGATTGTGTCAAACGTACCCATCTATTTCCCTTAGTATTTTGGAATAAAGAATCAAATCCCTCAGACTTTTAAAAGGCCAGCAAAATAGCACCAATTCGTGCAGTCTCTCTTTATATTTTGAGTCCAAGTATCATTAGTCCAATATATTCCCCCAAGGTGTGATGCCTGGAAATGCTAACCATACCCCAAGTGCAGTCTAATGAAAGTGTTGTATAATTTAAAAATAATTTCTACCCTTTATACTGTAGTCTTCTGCTGAGGAGGCCTGGAAGCCATTAGCCCTTTGATTATTTTCTGCTCATGACATTGTAATGATTTATGCAGCTGGGACAGTGACATCATCTTCTATGTGGAACTTTGCTGTTTCTAAGCTTTCACTATTTAGAAAGTATCCTATTCTATCCTTATATAAAAAAAGACCAAATTGGATAATTCAGACTTTCCTACATCGAATTCCATTTGCCAGTTATTCTTAAAATCTACTTAGTTTAAACCCTTTGCAAATGTATGCACATGCTCCATCATATCTTTATCTAGATTGTTTTTATGAATTGAGAAATGAGGTGGTATCTTTGGAAGTGCAGAGGATTATGAATGTTCTATTGTTGAATATACAGTATTTAAGGTGGAGATAGGCAATTTTATGCTGTCAGGGAGCCGGGGATAGTGAGCATGTAGGAAAGTGGAAGAAAGTAGAAAACCACTCTCAAGACTGTAATATGCAATGAGGCACATCAATGTGACCTACTCTGGCTCTTATTTATATAGTCATAGTTCTATAGCATAGAAATAGACTCTTCAGTCCAACTTGTCCATGCCAAATCAGAGATTCTTAATTAATCTCATTCTATTTGCCAGCATTTGGCCTATATCCCTCTAAATTTTTCCTATTCGTGCACCCATCCAGGTGCCTTTAAATGTTGTAATAATACCCACTTGCTCTGACAACTCATTCCATAAAGCACCACCATCTGCATGAAAAGGTCGTTTCTCAGGTCCTTTTTAAATCTTTCCCCTCTCATCTCAAACCTATGTCCTCTAGTTTTGGACTTCCCTACCCTAGAAAAAAAGATCTTGGGTATTCACCCTAGTATGCCCCTCATGAATTTATAAACCTCTATAACGTCACCCTTCAACCTCTGAAGCTACAGGGAAAAAAATCTCCAATGTATTCAATCTCCCCTATAGCTCAAACCCTCCAATCTTGGCACCATCCTTACAAATCTTTTCTGAACTCTTTCAAGTTTAAGAACACCTTTCCTATAGCAGGGAGACTAGAATGGAAAGCAGCATTTTAAAAGTGGCCTAACCAATATCCTGTACAGCCACAACATGACTTCCCAACTTCTATACTTAATGCACTGACCAGGGAAAGCAAGCATGACAATGCCTTCATCACCACACTATCTACCTGTGCCTCCACTCTCAAGGAATTACGTACTTGCACCTTTCTGTTTGGCAACACTCCCCAGGGTCCAACTCTTGCCCTAATTTGCCTTATCAAAATGGAACACCTCATAATTATTTAAATTAAACTCCATGTGCCATTCCTCAGCCCATTGGCCCATCTGATGAAGTTCCCATTATCTTCTGAGATAACCTTCTTCACTGTCCACTAGACCGCTACTTTTGGGGTCATCTGCAAACTTACTAACTATACCTCCTAAATTCATATCTAAATTATTTATATAAATGATGAAAAGCAATGGACCGAGCACCAATCCTCACAACACACCACTGGTGACAGGCATCCAGTCCAAGAAACAACCCTCCACCATCATCCTCTGTCTTGCTTATGTAGTCACGATATTGTCTGGGGTGGACAAAATCAGAAGCCACATGACACCAGGTTATAATCCAATAGGTTTATCTGAAATCACAAGCTTTCAGAGCATAGCCCCTTCATCAGGTGAAGTGAGAGAAAAGCACACAGATACAGAATTTATGGGCAGAGAGATCAAAAGATTATACAAACGTTGAGTGGAGTGTCAAATAAGTCTCTGGAGGTGATCAAAGGTGTCACACAGTGCAAGTAAAGTGTTAAAAACTGACCAATAACCAGATTTGAAATAATTTATCTAAAATATTAAAGCTGTTAATAATTTTTATTTATTATATACAGCAGTTTCTATAATTCCTTAACTTTTATCGTGTGAACTGATTGAGGTTTTGTTGTTGTAATAAGAAGCGTTGCTTTTATTGATAATGTGGAACTTTTTTCTCTTTATTAGAAAGCATAGGATTATGTTCTACCTTGTCAGCAAGTAGTTTTACAGGATATTTTGATTTATATCACATAGTTTTATCAGCTGAGACAGTAAATCAATGTCATGCCCACTCCTTCAAATCAATGTAAAAGAAATAATCTCATGCCAGTACTTAAGGGATAAGCTGGGAAGTTATTTGTTCCTTATCCAGTACCATTAAAAATTCAGATTTTCTAAACATTATAATTTATCCTTTATTAATAATGCCACCAATTCCAACCTCAGGCGACTGTGTGGAGTTTGCACATTCTCCCAATGTCTGCATGGGTTTCCTCTAGGTGCTCTGGTTTCCTCCCACAGTCCAAATATGTGCAGGTTAGGTGAATTGGCCAAGATAAATTGCCCATAGTGTTAAGGGAAGTGTGCATTAGGTGGATTAGTCGGAGGTAAATGTAGAGTAGTGGGGGAATGGGTCTGGATGGGTTGCTCTTCAGAGGGTTGGTGTGGACTTGTTGGGCTGAAGGGCCTGTTTTCACACTGTAGGGATTCGATGATCTATTCTATTATCATATTGCTATTTCTGGAACCTAGCAGGGCTCAAAAGACTGTCACATTTCCTATATTCCAATATCAGTTTCCTTAGGAAGAAACAATGCTGAGGAACTGAAATAGTATAAATCACACAAGGACATAAAAGGTGTTTCTTTACCCTGTGTAGATTAGATTAGATTATTTACAGTGTGGAAACAGGCCCTTTGGCCCAACAAGTCCACACCGATCCTCCAAAGAGCAACCCACTCAGACCCATTTCTCTACATTTACCCCCTCACCTAACACTACAGGCAATATAGCATAGCCAGTTCACCTAACCTGCACATTTTTGAACTGTGGCAGGAAACCTGAGCACCCAGAGGAAACCCGCGTAGACACGGGGAGAATGTGCAAACTCCAAACACACCGTTGCCTGAGGCGGGAATTGAACCCAGGTCTCTGGCGCTGTGAGGCAGCAGTACTAACCATTGTGCCGCTTTTTACGAGCTTTTTCCAGTTTGGGACTCATATTTGACATTATGGTGACCAGTTTAATATTGATTTAAAAATCATTCACTTACCAAGTCATAGAGACATAGAGATATACAGCACGGAAACAGACCCTTTGGTCCAACTCGTCCATGCCGAACAGATATCCTAACCTAACCTAGTCCCATTTGCCAGTACTTGTTCCATATCCCTTTAAACCCTTCCTCTTCATATACCCATTCAGATACCTTTAAAAAAAAATGCTGTAATTGTACTAGCCTCCACCACCACCTCTGGCATCTCATTCCATACACGCCCCACCCTCTGTGTGAAAAGGTTGCCCCTTAGGTCCCTTTTATATCTTTCGTTTCTCACCCTAAACCTATGCCCTCTAGTTCTGGACTCTCACAAACAGGGAAAAAACCTTGTCTGTTTATCCTATCCATGACCCTCATAATTTTATAAACCTCCTTTCATGGCCCTGCAGGAGGCCAGCGAGGCTTACCTGGTGTGGCTCTTTGTGGACACCTACCTGCGCACCATCCAGGCAAGCGAGTCACCATCATGCGAAAAGACATCCAGCTGGCCTGTCAGATCTGCGGGGGAGCACACCTAAACAGAGCCTGGCCAGCCCTGCACCATTCAGCCTTTGATGCTGCAGGGAACACAGTTCCAACTTATTCAGTCTCTTCTTATAGCTCAAACCCTCCAACCCTGGCAACATCCTTGTACATCTTTTCTGAACCCGTTCAAGTTTTACAATATCCTTCCGATTGAAACGAGACCAGAATTACACACAATATTCCAAATGTGGCCTAATCAATGCCCTGTATAGTTGCAACATGACCTCCCAATTCTATGCTCAATGTTCTGACCATGAACTGTACAGCTCCCAAAAGCAGAGGTGTTGAAATGGAAGATGCCTGACTGGGTAAACAAGATAATATCATTTACATCTTTTGGCTTGTTTTGTACATAAAGAAGTTATGATATCTTAATGCACAAAGTGGTCACAGAAATGGAAAATTTGATCACAATGGGAGCTAGTATTGCATTCACCTGTTTTTATCTGTGATTAATGAAGGTTTAAGACTCAAAGTATTTAGGTATTTGCCCAGTGTTCTAATGTTCAATACAAGTTATTTATTTTGCAACAAACTAAGTTTCAATAAATTAAAAATTAAATGTAAATCAGTGCCTTGAGTGGCTCGGTAACACTACTGTTGACCAAGCTGGCTGGGTCCTACAGAAAAAAATACAACCAGATATTATATTGTCTGCCATGTTTTTGGAACATAATGTGGGAAAATGTGAGTTTATGCACCACGACAGGAAGAATAGAGGAGTAGAATATTATGTAATGGAGAAAGACTACAGAAAGCTGCAACATATCGGGATTTGAATGTCTTCAGGCATAAGTTACAAAAGACGTGCATCCAAGTTCAGTGGGTAATAGGGAAGGTAAATGGATTATTGGGCTTAATTTCAAAGGGAATGGAATGTTAAAGATAAGGAAGTTTTGCAAAACAAAACAAGGCACCAGTTAGACCATACCTATGAACTAGCATTAGAAACAGTTCAGAAAAAGTTCACTCTGAGTATAAAAAGATGCCCTTACGAGGACAGATGGAGTGCGTTGGACCTGTACCCATTGAGTTCTGAAGAATGACAGGTGACCTTATTGAAACCTGTCTTAGGGAGGGTTGACAAGGCAAAAGCTGGGAGGAATGGGCGATGTGAAGTTCCAAGATAGGCGGTCAGCATCAACAAGTGCAGCTGGAGCATTCAGGTGCCAGAAGCCAATAGGCTGGCAACAGACCTGAGAGAGATTCTGAAGTGGTCACAGCAAGGTTAAAAGGAGCAGCAAAAGCTGAGAAGTCCCTACAGCAGACAGATCAGCAGTACAGCTGCATCTACAAAAAGAAGTGTGAGAACACAGGAAAGCAGGTACAAAATTTGTGGGCATTTCTATCTTGTCTCTTGTGATTGGATATTGATTTAAGTTGAGACCATAAATACAGCTAACAAACTTTGCACAAATAATTAATATTTTAGAACTTCAAAACTGATTTTTTTCATTTGGTAGAGTTAAGGAGTTTTGATTAGTTGTCTGACTTAAACAAGAATAAGATTTTTCTTATCTATACCTAAGTCAGAGTGTAGGTAAAATAAACGTGAGTGCACATCTCTTTTGTTAAGCTGTATCTAGGAAACACAGATCCTTGATTTGCTCAAGCTGCATTTTGTTTGAAATCCTAAACACTCCTGCCAATCTGGATGACTGTGTGTGCAGGAGGTGCCTGCAGGTGGAGCAACCAAGGATCCAGGTTTTGGCACTTGAATGGCAGCTGGGGCACTGTAGCCCCAAAGCCTAGAACATGCTGGTGGCGACAAGTAATATCTAACATCACCGTGGAGACATGAAAACAGAATCTGGGAGCAAGCAGCAATGAAGTATTGATCGTGGCCTCCTTTCTGACAATAGTCCTGATTTTAAACAAAAGTCCCCAAATATATTTTACAAAATAAAAACTAAAACTTCAGAACTATAGAAAAACGTCATTAATAAAAACAGTGGCCTGAATTTTGCAATGGTAGAACCATCAGTTTATTTTGCCACTGAAACTGAAAGCAACAGGATGTATAACACAGATAGCAAAATGTTGCTGCAAATGATTCTGCATTCGTTCGGAGGTACTAATGTCCTTCAAAACTGCCAACAGCGAGTAATCATTGAATCAATGAACAGCCGTTCTTCTGCTGTTAATCTCACAGTAAAAACCATTGAAAACCCTTTTTTGAGCAAGGCATTATTGCATTCTTAAATAATGTACCAATGCCTCAACAGTACCACTAATGAGCCTCAGTGATCCTGAGAAGTTTTTTTTGTGGACAGAGAAAAAAAATCCTTCAGTGTTAAAAATTTAAAATGTATCCAATAAAAATTTTACAATTTTACAAGTTTTTTTAGTTACCAAAGTTTTGGATTTGCTGGGTATGGTTAAACAGGGAAAAAAACAGCATGTATGAGTCAGATACCACAAAAATTCAAGGTATCCATTTCAGTATATCGATGGCCTCAGTGAGATTAATGGATAAAATTAATAATGTAGACCCAACCATCTTCGGTTGCTTCAACGTATTTATGCATTCAATTTTGTTGCTAATAGACCAGAGCTGGAAAATAGGACTAGTATAGTCAGGTCTTTGACTGGCATGGACCCAATGAGCCAAATGGTCTTTTGTACTGGGTGTATGAGATGGTTTTCCCTTGTGGAAGAGTCCAGGACTAGGGATATAATTTCAGAGGAAAGGTTGCCCATTTAAAACAAAGATGAGGAGGAATTTCTTCTCTAAAGGTAATGAATTGGTGGCATTCATTACTTCAGATGGCTGTTTAGGCTGGTTAAGTATATTCATGACTGAGTTTTTAAGAATTAAGGGGATCACGGTTAATGGAAAAAAAGACAGGAAGGTGGATTATTAAATGAACCATACTGGCATTCAACTATGGAGCAGAGTCAATGGCCAAATGGCCTACTTCTGTTGCTATGGTTTGTGGTTGGCGCAGGCAGTGAGGGATTCAGAGGGAGAAATCTACTGAGCATCATCCTCTCCAATCTACTGGATAGTATCAGCAGGAGTAACCACCACTCAGTCATTGTGGTGATCAAGTGTTATCGTTGCACTGAGGACACCCTCCATTGTGTTGTGTGGCACTACTGCTATCCTAAGACTTAAACAGATCTTGCAACTCAAAACTATCATGAGGTACTATGGGCTTTTAGAGCAGCAGAACTGTATTCAACTACAGTTTGTTATCTCATAGCCTGGCAGATGCCAAATGGGATCATTGCCAACAAATTGAGAGATCAGCCAAGAGATCAGTGAAGTGTGCAAAAAGGCATGCCAAGTGCAGTATTAGGCATTCCTAAAAATGAGGGGACAACCTAGTGAAGTTACAACTCTGGACTACTTGCATACTGATAGATGAACGCAGTATGCAGTTGACATATCTAATCTCTGCAGTCAGGAGACCTTGTCAATTGGATACAAAATTATCTTGATGGCAGGAGAGAAAGGGTGGTGGTGGTGGAGGGTTGTTTTTCAGACTGGGGATCTGTGACCAGCAGTGTTCCACAGGGATCGGTACTGGGTCCTCTCTAAGAAAATTATGGAGGCATGGTAACGAAACTGGTGGTATAGTCGACGGAGAAGAATGTTACTGAAGATTACAAAGAGATCATTTGGCCCAGTGGGCTGAGGAGTATTGGATGCAGTTTAATTTGGAAAAATGGAAGGTATTGCATTTTGGCAAAGCGAACAAGGGCAGGACTTATACAGTTAATGGTAGGGCTCTAGGTGATGTTGCCAAACAGAGAAGCCTAGGGGACTCAGGTATATAATTCTTTGGAAGTTGCATCACAGGTGGTTAAGCAGGTGATTAGCATGTTTGCTTTCATTGCTCAGACCATTGAGCACTGGAGTTGGGATATCACATTGAGGGTGTAAAGGACGTTGGTGAGGACACTTTTGGAGTACTGTGAAAAATTCTGCTATGGGAAAGATATAATCAAACTGGAGGTGGTTAGAAAATATTTACAAGGATGTTGCTGCAACAGAAAGGTTTGAGTTTTAGGGAGAGGCTGCAGTGTAGAAGGTTAAGAGGTGACTTTATGGAGAATTATAAAATCATGATGGGCACAGATAAGGTGAACAAAGGTCCTTTCACTAGGTTGGGAAGAACAAAACTAGGGGGTGTATTTTTAAGGCAAGAGGAGACAGATTTAAAAGGGACCTGAGGGGTAACTTTTTCATACATGGGTAGTTCATATGTGGAATGAACTGTCAAAGGAAATGGTACGTGCAGGTACAGTTACAACTTTGAAAGACATCTGGACAGGTATACGAATAGGAAAAGTTTAGACAACTATGGGCCAAATGCGGGCAAGTGGGACTAGTTTAGTTTGGAAAACATGGTCAGCATGGACGAGTTGGACCGAAGGGTCTGTTTCCATACTGGCTGACTCTATAATTCTATCTGGTCATGAATGATGTAGACAATAAAACAACCCAGGAGGAGGAAATGGTTGCACAAATAGGCTATCCTCATCATTGGGGACACTCAGCACATTAGTGAAGTCAAGGCGAACGTATTAGCATCCAGTACACAGATGCTAGCCTTCAGCCGTTTCAATTCACAGTAGATGACATTAAGAAATAGGAACCAGGTGCAGGAGTAGATAATTCAGCCCTTCAACCCTGCACTGCCATTCATTACAATCATGGCTGAACCTATCTCGGTTTCAATCATACTTTGCTGCCTGTTCTCCATAACCCTTCAACCCATTACTAATTAAAAATCTGTTGATGACTTCCTTAAATTTACTCGATGTGCTGGCTCCATGCATTGTCATGTAATGAATTCCAGATTATCGGTCCTTTGAGAGAAGAAATGTCTCCTCATCGCAGTTTTAGAATAGGGGTAGCAAGTTTAAAACATGACCAGAGTTTTAAATTCCTCTTGTGGGGCAAGCATCCCCTCTAGCTCTACTGTGTGAATCCCTTTTTGCATCTTATATGTCTCAATTAATTTTCCCCTCATTTTTTAAACTTCAGTGTGTTTTGTCCAGAAATGCTCAATCTTTCCTCGTGAAACAAACCTTTAGAATCAATCTAATCAATCTTCTCTGAACTGGCTCCAATGCAACTCAAACTCCTTCCTCAAACAGGGGACCAAAACTGTAGTCTCCAGCTGCAGTCTCACTTACGCCTTGTAGTCACAGCAGCACTTCCCTACTTTCATACTCTCTTCCTTTAATTATAAATGCCAAACTCCATTTGCCTTTCTTATTACCTCATGCATGTGGACACCCAGATCCTTCTGCACTGAAACATTTTGAAGTTACTCTCTATTTAGATAATAGAAAGAGTCTTTCTGCTCTTCTAACCAAAACGGACAACCTCACGATTAACTTTAAACTCCATCTGCCAAGTTTTAGCCCATTCACCTAACCTATCCGCATTTATTTGTAAATTTGTCTTGTACCTAACAATGTAATTTTTCATGTGCAGTGCAAGTGTGCTAAGTGCATAAGTTTTCTAACATCTATACGATGCTGTTTTCTGATCTTTGAAACAGGACATTTTCTTCCCATTATTGATGCAAATTTTAAAGTTATCTTTTAATTTCCCAAACAATAACTTAGAAAAGTTTTTCTTGTTACTATCAGCATTGGTTGCTTCAGAGGAATTAATACTGTCTCTTGGGATTTCCCATTTTGAATACATAATTACGATAACATTTAAAAAAAATGTTTATTTCCCTTTAATTACACCAACTACAGTACAACTTTTCAATGCATAACCTTCAATGATTCCTCAGAAAATACCTCATCAATTTCTATAGATAGAAAAGAATGTACAGTCTCTTGAAAAACTGATCCACACTTATTAGTTATTAAATAATGCAGGCTTTAAAGGGCATTTATGTGGACCTTGCACAATTCCAAGGCATAGGTAATGAAATTGCAGCTCATGTTTGACACAACCAAGTATATCAAAGTTTATCATACATGGAGAGTGGATGAATTTGCCTCCAAAAGCCCGAAAAAGCCTGCGAAAAGAAAAAATCGATAACAAATGAGACGAATGCTATCCCTGCCTGTGGGAGCGATAGAACGAAGATGGTCTGTGCACGAAGCCCAACTGCTAGCATATGGTATGCCAATGTAGCACTAAAAGCTGTGGTGAGCCTGAGCCAGGAAGGAAGACAGTGACATGGCGACAAAGACTAAAATGCGCAAATAAGACACCCACATTATGTTCCCTAACTGGTATTTGTCTCAAAGCTACAGCCTCAATTTCAAAACAGTTAAACCTGGACAACAGTGGATCATACTCTCCAAACCACTTGTTAATTTATTTACTTATAAGGTTGTCATATCTTTAAATATTTTGTGCCCCAAATTTACTACTGACTTTAGTTAGGTTGTTGCTAAGGGTTAAGTGCTAGATTGCTAGAAACCAGCTTTCATTTTTCTAATGAATTTTGAACTGAGCAGTCCATATTCGTCCTGACTGATTTGAAAGCAAGGTACCCTTCTACAGACTGCTACACTTTACTCTGGTGTTTCACCGCTTTGGGCTACACATTAACTGTAACTAATGTCAGAGCGTCCTCATGCTGACTTTGCAATGTGAATACTGTCTTTGTGTGGATTAAGTACTAAACATCAAATGGTATCTGGGTCCTAATATGATAAGACATGATAAGATATCAGGGCATATAATGGAGTAGTGAAGGCAGAAATGTTATGAGATACTTTTATGTTTTACATCCATTCAGTTTGTGACAGGGATCAGTAGTAGAGTGGCCAGCTTACTCAGCTAGCAATCCAAAAGCCTGGATGAATTATTAGGACACAAATTCCCTTTTCGGAAGGGAAATTAAACTCAATGAAATAAATTGCATTGTTGTAAAGATAAACACCTGATGCACTAATGTCCTCTCTGGAAAGAAATCATCCTTAAATATTGAGGCCTTCGTTGAATCCATACACACTGCAATGCAACTGACTTTGAACTGAACTTTGAAAATGACCAGCAAATAACTCAGTTGTATTCAAAAAGGTAGTTTACCACTAGTTTTTCAAGGATAATTTGGAACAGGGAAAGCACATTGGATTATAGCATTGACATATGGTTATAATGTGCTTTTGATCGGATTAATCCTTGGCTTAAAATTGGATGATCTTTGTATTATAGTCTTTTGATTTAGATTACTAAAGATGCTGTAAAAGCTAAGGAAAAAAATCAGGAAAAAACAGCACAAATACAGACTAGTCATGTTACCATGTAATCTATCACTTTATGGAGTAAATGAAAATGAAGAAAAGTAGACCCTGAAATTCCTCCAGGACATTTCAAAACAGCCTTTGAAAAAGAGCTTAAGCATATGTATACAGATATATCGGCCCAGGTTGGACAGGTTAGTGCAATGTGGTATGTTCTGTGGTGCTGTTTGCTGTGGTGTTGACCACCTCACAATCTTGGGCATATTACACTTCCAGACATATTCCTTGCCTACTTAGATATTTTCTGAAAGTAAACTGTTCAGAGGTATTATTGCACATCTCTGGAGCAGGTGGAGCTTGAACGCAGGTCTGCTGGCCCAGAGATAAGGACATGACCGTCATGCCATAAGAGCTCCAAAAATTAAATTTAAGATTCCCTACAGTGTGGAAATAGGCCCTTTGGCCCAACCAGTCCACACCGACCCTCCGGAGAGTAACCCACCCAGACCCACTTCCCTATGACTAATGCACTGAACACCAAGGGCAATTTAGCCTGGCAGTTCACTGTTCTGCACATCTTTGGAGCGTGGGAAGAAACTGGAGCACCCGGAGGAAACGCACGCAGACACGAGAAGAATGTCTGTGTGGAGTTTGCACAGTCGCCCAAGGTTGGAATTCAACCTGGGACTTTGGTGCTGTGAAACAGCAATGCTAACTGCTGAGCCATAGTGCCATCCCTCATATTGACAACCTCATATTGCCCAGCCTTGGAGTAGACTTGGGGTGGCACATTACGAAAGGAATAAAAATTTCAAAACAAGTTGAAAATATATATCAGCTGGATATTGTCACATTGCTGTTTAGGGGACCTTGCATCACAGATGGTATGAAGTCATTATTCTGAAGGGTCACTGGATTCAAAACGTCAACAGTTTTCTCTCCACAAGATGCTGCCAGACCTGTTGAGTCTCTCCAGCATTTTCTGTTTTTCTTTGCTTCAAATCTCCAGCATTCGTAGTTCTTTGATTTATTTCAGTTATTATGTTAGTAGCTACAGTGCAAATAAAGAGTAACTATAAAAAAGATAAATTTCCATAAAAATGTAAGTAGGATACCTGTAATAACATTCCACATGTTGATCTGATTTTCAAAAATTATATAAGCTGTAATTGAAAGACCGTGATAAGCATGGTGCTCTACTATGTTCCACTGGTGAGTCTAGCGATGTGATAAACATATCACGGATGGTAACGTGCCGGATTTCTGAACCCTATCATATTCTCCGGCATGTTTTAGTCAGAGGGTAACTTGAACTTTATGTAGACACTGATTGATCCAGGTCCCTTGCTGAGGTTGTGGGCGAGGGGATGGCCGTGACATGTCCCAGATTTGTGAGGTGGATATCACCACAGCGAGAAACACGTCACACCAACTGGCCACACTGGACTGGTATGTTTTATGCAGATATTCACAGACACATATTTGGGAAAATGCCTGTAACAAACGCAATACCGAACAAGTAGCCAGAAAAGTTTGAATCGGTTTTGCTTGGAGTCGGTTGCCAAGACACCGCGGACAGGGCAGCGCTAGCAGGCCCTGTGCCGCTGATCATGGCATTACCATGGTCTCTGGTTGAAGTTGTTAGACATTGTTTACCTCTCGAGCTCGCCATCTTTCTCCATGACAACTTCTCGCGCCTCTCTAACACGGCTCTGAAGCTCGCGACTTGTTCGGTTTCTTTTCAAAGCCGCGTCTCGGTGCGCGAGCACCCCCCGGACTCGGAGCGAGCCGGCGCGAGGACCACCAAAGCCCAGCTTCTCCCCGCCCCTCCACTGTCCGTACCAGGATGGCCCATCTCAGTCGCCTGATCATATCTGACCCAAAATAAAAACGACAGACGCAAGTGACTGAAATATGAAACGTTGTAGATATCGGCAGGAAATAACATTCACTTTCTCAAGGAAATTATTTTTCTCTCTTCCTTTTTATCTCCCCCTCTCAACACACACCGCCTCCAGCTTTCCTCATTCATGCAGGCAACGTCCAGAGACAGAAAGGTTTCTTCAGGCCGGCTTCACTCTAACTTGCTAGGGACTGAGAGGCAGGGCCACTTTGTCGTGCGTCCTGAATGGCTTGTTTCCCACGTGATGTCGTCCGGAGGGTGGAACTATGTGGCATTTCGACTTACAATTGGACATCTGTCCTGTCAATTGGAGGATGTAGCTCCTCGACGAAGCAAGTTTATTTGACTGGTAATTTTTGTACAAATCTTGAATACTGAGACCAAGTTCTCGACGTGAATGCTGTCCGGTCGCCTTGGAACATTGTTGCTTGTACGATTTCTTTGAATGATATGGTACTGTATGCGATTTGCACCAACGAAAGGTAAAGTAAACGTAAAGGAAAACCAAATTGGTATTAATTTCACAGTTATTGGTCTCTTGACAACGAAGAACCTTGGAGGGAGCGTGTGAGAGAGATAGGCAGGCGTTTACTACCCCTCCCAACTCAATCTTTTAAACATGAAATCCTCCTGCTCGGCTGATTAATTCCTTCACCCCCCCCCCCCCCCCCCATATCACATTGCTGGTCGATATGAGTCTATAGGAGCGAGCTGTTAACGTGACAGTTATCTGGGAAACTGCTGGTGAGAGCCGCTTCTTGGTTTGGTTGGCGAGATTGCTTTGATGTTTGACTTGTGCATTTTACACGTCTCGCCATGCTTTCAGGAGGAGTGTTTGTTATTGCTGTCAGATGGGATACATATATATAGGCTTGATAATGGGCAACATAAAACCTGCCATTCTGGGAGCACAAACAAACAGATGTTTAATTGATTCTGTCCACCCCCTGCCCGATTTCCAGTATCCGCAGTCATTTGTTTTTGTGTAGGTGTATAATGCGTTGATGCTTAACAATGAAATTTAATTTCTTCGCTGTTATATTGATGTCCTTGTTGTTCACCTGTTAATTTGTTCAGTCGTTCAGGTCGTCTTCATGTCAAGCATAGACTCAAGTTTCTATTTAATCTTGCAAATATTTAAAGTAGAAGCGATCAGTTTAGAAAACGTTCTTGCGTTGGTAAAATGTAAAGTTGACTTATGTTTTAATGAGATTTCAATAGCAATCATTTTAAATTAACGGAATGGCCGAAGATAAGCAGATCTTAATTGAAACAGCCTTAATCGTATGATATTTTTTCGTCTTTCAAATTGAATGAGTTTGTTATTGATTTTTAAATACTGCCATATTGGGTTATATTTTTGAATAAAAGCAGGGTCGTTTTTATTGCATCATTACAACCATTTATTAATTCTGGATGGAGTTTTGTTCGTGTATTTTTAGCGTCGCAAAATATGTGATTGCCAAATCATTTTAAATGATGAAAATTCTTTTTTATATTTGAAATACACCTTTGCACACCAACAATTTTATTTAATTTGTACTTGTGAGGACGTTAATTTATATACGTTTTTGTACTTCGAATTGCTTTGTTCAGCAGTAACAAAATAGATCAGTATAACTCCGTGTTATTCGATATTGATACACATGTATATATGACCAACCAGAAGTCCAAATTTGCCAACTAGCATTTCTGAGTAAATAAGAAGTAAATAATATTTATCATTGTTGGATAGTTAGGATTAGATTTGTCTGGAGCAAGGAATCTTGCAATGTCCCCTATTAGCTTGACTTGCAATTGCAGGTTTAGTTTTTTTTGCCCACAAATCACGAAGTGCTTGCTGACAGTTGTCCAGTGAGGTCAAAAAGATCGTGGTACCTTGCTCAACATTGGGACAATTTGTGTATTTCCTTAATCAATGAGAATAAGTGACTGAAATAAATACAGATGTGATGTCATCTGGTTTCCATCAGTTGGACATAATAGTCCAGATCATCTGATAGGTGAAAGTGAGGACTGCAGATGCTGGAGATCAGAGTCAAGATTAGATTCCTGATGAAGGGCTTTTGCCCGAAACGTTGAATTTCCTACTCCTCCGATGTTGCCTGACCTGCTGTACTTTTCCAGCACCACTCTAATCAGATCTCCAGTTACTTACAGACTGGGATTACTCCAGAAGATGTGCTATTGAATTCTTTGGAAGTCCCAGTGCAAGGACTCCATGGGAATTGATGAATTTGAACTTTTGGTCGGCAATACTTTGCTCCGAGGGCCCACAAAAATGTCTCCAACTCTGTTATAGTAGGAGACTTTGGAAAATCTAGGCCTACCTACTCAAATGGTTACCCTGGAAAGGTTGAAACATGAGAAAATCTGGTCTAAATCTTAATAACTGTCCAGCTGAATCCCTAACCTGACCTCTCAATCACTCACACTGATTTCCCCAATTACTCCTGCAACGGTCCCAGCTTACCTCAGGGCACACCAACTACCCTGCCTAATTGTCCAACTCTTCCCCAACGGACCCAACCTAATTGTCCCCAACTTGACTACCTAGCATCTCACCCACTCTTCCAAACTATCCACTGCACTCAGCAGTAACCTTAGCCATCCTTAGTACTCAATAACCCTTAAACATTTACCTCACCTACCGTAACACCTCACTAAACCTACTCCCTTACCTACTAACTCCTTTACTTTATACTTTTACTTCATCCACACTTACCCATTACACATTTGCCATCTTTCTGTGCTCTTCAGAGAAAGGTTTGGAACTTATGGCCTTGTAGAAAGCAGCAGCTAGTGCTTTAAGAAGAGGACATGGTGTGTCTTATCTGAAGCAGTTCCATTTCAGACACACTCCAGATTACTGGATAATCCAGGAACAAAAGCAGTACCAGAAATGTAGAGGTTTGGTGTAGTGGAGAAAAGTATGAGTGAAGTGACAATATGATAGCGACTGCCAATCCTCAAAAAATTCAGGCCAATTGCACTTTTAACTTTTTTTTCAGCTCTCCATGTGATTGTAGATTGACAGATGGATACATTGTTTCTCAGCACATGACTGTAATATGACAGTGAATCCAGCACCATGGGATACATACTCATATAACAAGTTCTTTATGAATTATATAAATGCTTGTCATCATCTTTTCTCTAAAAAGTCTCTAAATAAATATTAAAATTCCAACAATTAACATTTTTTCTATTAACTAACGTAAATTGATAGTTAACTTTTAACTTTTATAAATAAACTGAATACCTAAGAATATTTTATTGCTTAGTTTCTGTTCTCAAATGCATTATTTGTTGTGTGGCTTGAGTGATGGAATGCTGTGTGTCCATTTTGTGGATTTGGTATTCATCGCTTTCAGTGATGAATGGCCAGGCTGCACAGGCAATATTGCTTTTGTTACTCCTAGTGTGTAGCAGTTTTGCTCTATGTTATTGATTTTGTGTCAGTTGCTGGTGACATTGCTGATGATGTACTTCTTGCTGGTTCATGCTGCTGCTGACATTGTTGCTGAACTTTTCTACATTTCCAGCTCAGGATTCTAGATTTTCATGATGGAATTATGTATGTGTACAGTTTTCCCTTGCAATTACTCTGGTATGGATTGAAAATCTTTGTTGAAGTATTGATATCCACCTACCTGTGAATAAGTGAGTTGACCAGGAGACCAGGAAGGAGTCTTGTACTTTCTTCCATTCAATTATTCCAAAGATAATTTTATAAAAACCTTGAGAGTTATAGATCAGAGTTGTAATAAAGCAAGATTGGTGTCTTCGTTTGATTTTCATTTTTCCATAAGTGTTCAAGTGACCATTTGGACATATTTATTGGTAATCCTTTGTCCTCTTTGGGAACGTAGTGCTGCTGTTGAACTTTGTGTAATACTGTTGGTATTTTTGAAGTGTCCTGTTTGTCACATCCTTCATAATAGACTCCTATTATTTTCCCATCTACTAATGTTAGGCTAACAGGTCTGTAATTCTGGTTTTCTCTCGTCCTTCTTTTCAAAATAGTGGGTTACATTTGCCATCCTCTAGTTTTCTGCGACTGTTCCAGAATCTATAGCTTTTTAGCAGATAAAAACCAAAAGATCTGCTATTTCCATGATCTATTTTCTTTAGTACCCTGGGATCATAGTTCGCAATACACGGAATCTCAGAAACATTGGTCGTGGACAATTTACCAGCGGAGATTTTGAGTAATTTCTAAAGTTGAATGGCATTTGGCATGTTCAGACAGCTCAAAACAATCCATCGTCCAAACATTGAAGGCAGGCTTAAAGAAACACCCTACAGCTTCACTCAATACCAAATTGTTCCGGTTCATGTTTCATTATAGGACAACCCCTCATGCAACTACAGGGATAGCTCCAGCAGAGTTTCTCATGAAGAGAAAACTCCACACCAGATTAAGCTGATATTCCTGGACCTGGGAGGAGGGTGAAACGGCAGTAGGAATGCCAATGCCAGCCACATGCCTACTCTGAGCTCTAGAGACAGTTTACTTAAGGGGATAAATGTTGGTGTTGAAATCACGGAAATAACTCTGCATGGGTACGAGGTGAGGTCGACGTGAGGTCAGGTCCTGTGACATACAAAGTCCAAGTAGGTGAGATGATCCTGACCAAACATGTGGATCACATGATAGCTGTTACCTCACAAACTGTGCAAGAACAAAACATATCTAACCCCTAAGAACAGCCAGAAAAGCCATTAGAAACAGTGAGTTCTCCCCCTTCATCAAACATCAAAGAAACACCGTAGTCCAAGATGGATGCTTCACTACCGTTACCTCCTGAAGAAGAGGAAGCTCTCCCAAGATTCTCCAGATGCAAGAGAAGAGCTACGGTCTGGTATATGCCACCTCCGAGTCAGAGGAATTGGACCTCGGATGATGATGTACTGGGAGAAGCTACAAGAAAAAGAACAGGTCTACATCCCAGGAAGTAGTGAGGGAGGGATGTAATGATCGGAGCAAGGGCCAGGTAGATCTTATTGACTGTGAAATCCGTGATGGGAGTTGGTAATCTGGACCAATCAGAGAGCCTTGGCTGACAGAGACAGATTCTAGACAGATTCGCGCTATTCTAGGGACTGGCTCTTAGCTAGCTGGTCAGAGCTCATGTACTATGCACATGTAAATACAGGGTGACTCGGTGTGAGTGATTGAGAGGTCAGGTTAGGGATTCAGCTGGATAGTCTTTTGTTCAAACTTCTCATATGTCTTTATTGACATTATCAGCCTTTACTTTTCACAGGCTGGAGCTGTGTGATTATTGCTACTGCAGTGCCTATTTTAGATTTGTTCGTTTCATTCATTTTTCTTTCTCTCTCATTGCTGACTTGATTTTCAATTTAATTCAGCATTAAACTTGTTTTGAAATGTTTAGTTTTTTACTTGCAGATAACTGCTGCCACAATGTTATATCTTTTGGTTCCCAAAAGTTAAAATAAGAGTCAACATAGTGCATATTCATACACTATTTATTGCAGCACTTGGTGTTGCTGGTGAACTGATAGACTGGTGTGTTCTTACTCAGGACATGGCTCAGATTGACAGTAAATGTCACTACAAATTCACATAAAAAATAGTTTCTAGTTCTTTAACAGTGAAGGACTGAATATTGGGAACAAAGCATCTCTCTTTAACAAGTTTAAATGACTGAAAAATAAGTATAATATGGACTCGTGTAAAAGTTGCACATCTAAGACTACAATTCCAAATTATGCTAGCTCATACAGATTAGCACTCCACTCCTATTAAACAATGAAAGAGTTCCGCATATCTGACAGGTGATTCTGATCAGGGTTTTTTTCAGAAAGTGGAGCAGTACTTCCATTTCATAGTTCAATCATAGTGCAGAAGAGTAAAGGGAAGGCAAACTATTTTTGCTTTTTCACAGCAGACAGCCATTTTGACAGCTGCAGTCAAAAAGTATATGAGGTAAGTGTGAGGTTTGAATGCTGGGAAAGGTAAGATGCCAGATAGGTGGAGAGGACAGGATGCCAATGCACAGGGCATTAAGTGCTTAGGGAGGCCATGTGGATAAGGTGTTGCAGGTAATTAGGGGGCAAGGCGCAAGGGGGCCAGATGGAGTCTGTCAGGCCTGGATGTGTTGGGCCCTGCAGATGGCTGCAGAGGGTAGGATCCAGTGGGGATGAGGGTCTGGGACAGGGGTAGAGGGAGAATCAGATTGGAAAGAAAATGTCAAGTCCACTATTAGGGGTGCGGGGCATGGAGGTTGCGGGGTTCAAAGTGGGTGGGTCCAGAGTGAGGGAAAGCTTTTTGGAGAAGTTGAAAATCATTCTCACTCATTCCTGACTAGTAGAGTTGCCAATCCAGACACTGATCCAGCTGACCCACGTCTGAAAAGTACTGCGCAAGGAACTAGAAATATTTTGTATTTTGACATAATGTGTTGACATGTGTCTGAGCAGCCATGATCAGTGCTATGCTATTCAATGATTTTATCATGTATGCACCAGAGTGTATTTATTTTCAACTTGAGTATATACAGTATTTATTTTTCAGTCATTTAAACTCATTGGTTTAGGTAGATGCTTTTTCCCCCAATATTCAATGCCACATTATTGTAAAGAGCTAGATACTAACTTTTATATGAGCAGGTGGTAAGTACAAAGAGTTTTTAGCTAAAAAAATCAGTTTGACTTTTACACAGGATAGGTTATTATTTGAGTATATATGATATTGGAAAGGCTGAGAGTAAGGGTGAATTATATGTCAAATTGGCACAAAAGCAAATTAGCTTAAAGAATTTGAAAAGTTTTTTTTTAGAAAAGCTTTTCAATCTGCTAAAACAGTTCACACCCTAAGGAGATCAGACACCATGCTTCTATTCATTTTCTGAACAAAAAGTGATTGACAGTCATGAACAATTGTTAAGTAATTTGAAAGGCACTTATTAATTATTTTCTGTTTTGCATTAATGTGCAAATATGTCAACTTGATGAAAATAATGGATATTAAGTGCAAGTTGTTTTGTGAAGCTGACTATGGAGCAATCCAAATTAGCCAGCAATTTGTGGGGCAGCTATTTCACACTACAAATCCTGGCAATTTATACTGGTTATACCTTTTGTTTCATAGAAAAACTTGGTCTCGGGTCTCAATACTTGTATTTAACCAATATGTGACGGTAGTTATTTTATGGGCGGCACGGTGGCACAGTGGTTAGCACTGCTGCCTCACAGCGCTTGAGACCCGGGTTCAATTCCCGACTCAGGCGACTGACTGTGTGTGGAGTTTGCACGTTCTCCCCGTGTCTGCGTGGGTTTCCTCCGGGTGCTCCGGTTTCCTCCCACAGTCCAAAGATGTGCGGGTTAGGTGAATTGGCCATGCTAAATTGCCCGTAGTGTTAGGTGAGGGGTAGATGTAAGGGTTTGGGTGGGTTGCGCTTCGGCGGGTCGGTGTGGACTTGTTGGGCCGAAGGGCCTGTTTCCACACTGTAAGTAATCTAATCTAATCTAATTGATAAAATAATAGGTCTGCAGAGTGTTGCGAATATTTTTGACCATTTGAGTAAAGTACTTCCTTGGTTATGAAAAGACAATGGATGTTAAGTACACATACACATAATCTACCTTTTTATTTGTGTTTCATGAGTGTCTTATGACAGTTTCTCCTAAAATTATTGTGTGGTTAAATTTGTTGCACTGCAGTAATTCCTGTAGCCAGTGAGAAATTTGTAGTAGTCAATTAATGAAGCTATCAGCTTATGTTTCTGAGACTCCAGACATTACTACATTAAGTAATTGTCTTTCATTGACCAATGTTCTTCTACATAATAGAGTTCATGATCAAATTTAATTGAAAAATTGCTGGAATCAAACTTAATTAAAGTAGAATTTGGTGTATATCATTTGAAGTTCCCCAAGACGACAATACATTTTGAAATTCTATGCCACTGACCTGTAGAACATTAATTCTGATAAGGGGACAAGGCTGTTGTGGGAGAGTTCTGGCATTGTACATTTTTTATGCTTACAAAATTTATTATACTTATAGATATATATATAACCAAATTATACAAAGAGCAGTGCTTAACAATATGAAATCAAACATTTACTTGTATTTACTAAAATGCTAACCATTACAGATCGTTGAATTTTTGAATTGTCCGTCCACACAAGACACTTTTTCTGGAAGACATTACCTTTTGAATACAGAGAATTATTTTCTCAATACTGCAAAAAAGAATTTGGTGGAAGAGGTGATTGTAGCAATTTTGTGTGACGATATATTATGCACAATAATTTTCTATATCTATCTGGTTCAATTAAATACAGAAATTGGTAAACACAGTAAATGCATTATTCGTAAACTATTTAATTTGTCAGTTGGTTTAGTATAGTTTATTGATTTTTTTTAAAGAAAGCTGAGTTCTGAAGTGCAGTGGTAATGTCCCTACCTCTGAGCTAGGCAGTCCAGGTTCAAGTCTTACCTGCTCCAGAGATGTGTCAAAATGTATCTGAACAGGTTTATTAACAACAAAAATAGCTGATTTCTTACACTGCTTATGGTGCATGTAATTTGTTGTTTATTAATTGAGTGATTGTTTATAAAATAAAGAGAGAAGCTAGGTTCTTAACTCAGTTTTAATTGAGTCCATTCTTTGTGTGCTCCTTTTTAAAAAAGATTCTTTTCCTGTTACAGTGCTCCCAGTGGCAGTGTCTATAGTGATTTGTAATTTAGGAATTTCTGTTGAATTCTTACTGGTCCAGGCGGTGAGTCGAGGAATGTGTTGTATTTTCATATTTTCTGACTGACTGACTGTTTCTTTTCTGTGGTTACAATTGTGCTCCGATGTCCTGGAAGAAGTATCTCACAGTATCCACCAATACACTCAAAGCCTTTAGATATAGGTTGGCATAGTGAGGCCTGGGATGTATTACTTTTATCCATAGTTTTCACTTTGTTTTCTGTCCCCACCACCTAATTTCCTACTTTATTTTATTCTTGTTATACTGCTCCTGGTGGCTTTACTTGTCTGTTTGTTTGTCAGTAATTGGGTGTTTTATACATTTAGTGGTGTACTCATTGTGTTAACAAAGGGAGTTCGTCCCCAATGGAAACTAGTTTCTGAAAATGTTCCCAAAAAGAAAGGTGAAAACATACATTTGTACCATACCTTGGTAACTTGCTAAAGGTCTTTTGCTGTCAAATTTGCAGTATGGATATCACTATAAAATAAAGTCTAAACCTAGAACAACGAACAGTAGAGCTCTTCAGCCTACCAAGACAGCACCAACACATGATGCCTTTCTAAACTAAATACGTTTTGCCTCTTTGCAGTCTGTGTCCTTCTATTGTCTGCACATTCAACTATCTGTCAAGATGTCTCTTAAATGTTGCATTTATATCCACCTCCACCACCTCCTCTGACAGTGCATTGCAGGATCTTACCACCGTTTTTGTAAAAAAACCTTGTCTTTCTCATCTCCTTTAAACTTAGCCCCTTTTACCTTAAACCAAGCCCCTTGTAATTGGCACTTCTACCCTGGGAAAAAGACTCTGACTATCCATTCTATCAATGTCACACATAATTTAATAAAGTTCTATCATTTCGACCACCATTCTTCACTCAATTAAAAAAAAACAAGATTGTCCAATCTCTCCTTATAGCTAATACCCTCCAAATCAGACAACATTCTAGTTAACTTTTATTGTACTCTGTCCAAAGCCTCCGTATTCTTGTGTGGCAGCCAGAACTGTACACAATACTCCAATTGTGGCCTTACTAAAGATCTGTACTATTGTAACGTGACTTGCTAGTTTTTATACTCTATGCCCTGACCGATGAGGGCAAGCATGCCATGTGCCTTCTTGACCACCTTACTCACTTATATTGCCATTTTCAAGGAACTGTGGACTTGTATACCTAGATCCCTCTGTATATTGGTGCAGAGGTTCTGCCATTTACTATATACTTTCCTCCTGCATGAAATCTTCTAAAATGCATCACCTTGTATTTGTCCAATCAAACTTAAATCTGCCAATTCTTTAGCCAAGCCTCCAGCCTATCTATATCCTGCCGTATCTTTCGGCAATCCTTACTGTCTGTAGCTCCCCTCAATCTTTGCGTCATCTGTAAACTTACTAATCAGGTCATCTATGTTTTCCAAATCAATGTAAAACAAACAATAGGGGATCCAGCACTGATCCCTGCAGAACGCCATTGTTCAGAGTTCCAGTCAGAAAAAAGAACACCCTTCCACTGCCTTCTGTCTTCCATGACTAAACCAGTTTTGTATCCATCTTACCTGTTCATTGTGGATTCCATGTGATATCACCTTTTGTTATCAGTCTACCATGAAGGACCTTGTCAAAAGTCTAGCTAAAGTTCATATTAGACAACCTCTACTGCCCTGTCCTATCAATGATCGTTGTCACTTCCTGAAAACTCAAGTTTGTGAGACACAGCTTTCCCTACACAAAGCCATTCTGCCTACTGCTAATAAATTCATATTTTTCCAAATGACAGTAAATTCTATCTTTAAGAATTTTCTCTAATAATTTCTCTACCACTGACATAATTTCCCAGCTTATCCCTGTTACCCTTTCTAAGTAAAGGAATAACATTGGCTATTCTCCAATCCTCAGGGACCTCTTAACTAAAGAGGGGTGAAAAGATTTCATACAAGGCCCCAGCAATTTCCTTACCTGCCTCCCTCAACATTCTGGATATATTCCATCAGGTCCTGGAGACCTATTAACTTAATGCTTTTCAAAAACACCCAATGTCTCCTTTTTTATATTGACATGCCCTAGAATATCAACATACCCCTCCCAAGATTCGCCATCCTCTGGTTGCATGCGTAAATTCCCATAGAATCATATGGCCAGGAAACAGACCCTGCCATCCAATCAATCCATGCTGACCATGTTCCCAAGCTAAACTTGTCCTGTCTGCCTGCGCTTGGCCCATATCCCTCCAAACCTTTCCATTCATGGACTTATCCAAATGTCTTTTAAATATTGTAACTGTACCTGCATCCATCATTTTCTCCGGCAGTTATTCTAAACACAAGACACTCTGTGTAAAAAAAAAGTTGCCCCTCATATCCTTTTTTAAATCTTTCTCCTCTCACTTTAAAAATATGCCTCTTAGTTTTAAATTTGCACACCCTCAGGGAAAAATCCCGTGTCATTCACCTTATCTTGCCCCTCGTGATTTTATAAATCTCAAAAAGGTAGCACTTCAGCATCCTACACTTCAGTGAAACATGTCCCAGTCTTTCCAGTGTATTTTTGTATCTCAAACCCTCCATTCCTGGCAAAATCCTAGTAAATCTTGTCAGAACCCTCTCCAGTTTAGTAAAATCTTTTAAATAGCAAGGCGACCAGAATTGCTCATAGTACCAGAAGAGACCTCTCCAACATCCTGCACAACCTCAACGTGATGTTCCAATTGCTATACTCCGAAGTCTGAGCAGTGAAGGCAAGTGTGCTAAGCACCTTCTTAACCAGGCTGTCTACGTGCGACACAAATTTTAAAGTATTATGTAACCGAATCCCAAGGCTTCTCTGTTCTACAACACTACCCAGGGCCCTACCAATAATTGTATATGTCCTGTCCTTGTTTGTTTTACCAAAATGCAATATCTCACATTTATCCAAATTAAACTCTATGTGCCCCTCCTGAGCGCCATTGACCCAATTGATCTTAGAAGCCTTTACTGTCCAAAATGCTACCAATTTTGGTGTCATCTGCAAACTTACTAACTATGCCTCCTATATACTCATTGGAATCATTTATATCAAGGACAAACACAAGAATGGTCCAGTATGGCCCCTTCCCTAGTTAGACTATTTATGTATTGTTTGAAAAAAAAATGTCCTAGACACTGAATAAATTATCCCCCATCCATGCCCCGGCTGTAAGTACAGTCAATATAGAGTAAGTTAAAATCACCCACCACCAGAAACTCTGTTTTTGCATTTTTCCATAATTTGTCCACATATCTGGCTGTTGGGAGGTCTGTAGTACCAATCCCATTAGCGTGCATCTTTCCTATTCCTGAACTCGAACCATATGGCTTCATTGAATGAGCCCTCTAAGGTATCCTCCCTAAGTACAGTTGTGATATTCTCCCTTATCAGTAACACAACTCTCCCATCTCTATTTTTTACATCCCTCTCTCTCTCTCTCTCTACTAAATCCCAGAAATGTTAAGCGGCCAATCTTGTCCTTCTCCTGGCCCTTTCAACCCAAATCTCTAATAGGTACAAAATCATAGTTAGATGTACAAGTACAAAATCTGAAATCAGAAAAGCTCTGAAATCCGATGTTTTATTCGTGAAGTTTTTTTCTGTATAACAAGGTTGCTTGGCATGCGAACAAGTGAACCAACTCCACACCCACTCGACCCACATCACTCAGGTGTAATGTGGTGGTGTGGCCCAGCATTGGCAGGCAACAATTGTGTTTCAACGCATTTGGGTCACACGTGGGTCTGCTGTTCAGTAAGAGTTTTTAAAAATTTCACTGTGAAAATGTCATTTATTCTGAAATTCAAAAAACAACTGGCTCTAAGGATTTGGGTAAACGATTGTGTACCTGTATTAATCCAAGCTCTAAATCCATCTGTCATATTCTTGACATTAAAACAAATACACCTCAGACCACCAATCCTTCCGTGTTTGGTAACCCCTCCCTGTGTGTTCTTCCTCTTAGTCTTACTGACATTAGCCTCTGACTCCTCTTTTAACATACTGCTCTGGTTCCTGACCTCCACCACACTAATTTAAACTCTCACGAGCGGCACTAGCAAACTTTCCTGCCAGGATATTGGTGCCTGTCAAGTTTTAGGTGCAATCTGTCCTTCTTGTACAGATTCCACTTGCTCTGGAAGGCACCTTAATAATCTGCATTCCTGAAGCCCTCCTTCACCAGCTCTTTAACAATGTATTTAAGTGTACCCTCTTCCTATTCCTAACCTCACTAGCAAGTGGCACAGGGCATAATCCCAAGATTACATTCCTAGAGATTTTTCAACTTCCTACCTAACTCCCTGAACTTCCTATGCATGCCGCCTTTTGTCATTAGTACCAATATGGACCACAAGGTCTGGCTGCTCACCATTACCCATCAGAAACCCTTGTGCGCTCTCAGAGACGTCCTTGATCCTGATGACAGGGAGGCAATACACCATGCTGGAGTCTCATTTGTGATCACAGAAATGCCTATCTGCTCCTGATTATCGAGACCCCTATCACAACTGCTTGCCTAAACTTCAACCTTCCCTGCTGTACAGCAGTGGCAGTCATGGCGCCAGTGATCTGGCTACAGATGCTGCTTTCCTCTTGGAGGCCATGCTTCCAGATCGAACCTTAGTCATCCATTTTTGTTTCTGTGTGGCCTCACTTGAGTCATTCACTTCTTCTATCCAAGTCATTCAAATATATTGTAATTAATTGTGGTCCCAGCATTGATCTCTGTAGCATTCCAGGTTGTCATACTGAAAATGCCTCCCTTATCCCAACTCTCAGCATCTGTGGAGAGAGAGAGTAAGCTAATGTTTCAAGTATTAAAGACTCTTCAGAGCTGATGAGTAAATTAGATATTTACTCACAAGAAGTTAATTATTGAATCCATTAAACTTTTTGTCATACAGACACTTAGTGATTTCAAATGTGAAGTTTTTAACTGGACACACAATTTCTAATAATTTGATTTGAATAAATTTAGGAAATTTGACAAATGCAATAAGAATTTTATAAAACAAATAATTGTTTTAGTTCTGAGTAAGCTGTAAATGAAAATAATCCATATGCTTTGCATTTAGCATTTAATAACCGAAGTGGTTGCAGCCTAAAGTCAGGAAGAATGTGTTCCAGTGTAAGTGATGGCTCACATCCATCCTGGAACATTACTGCCAATGCAACTCAAGTTAACACGGTTAAGTGGAGGCCAGTTCACTCTCATAGCAATGTCAGCTGTCTGTCTCTTTAATGGCACAGGAAGACTACAAACTATGTAAGAAGAATTCTGTCTATTTAAATTTCAAATATTTAAACAAATTGTGCTACCGTTAAGTTGGCTTGGATCAAGGCTATTAGAGAAGTCTGATCCAATGATGGCCTGGATTCTTTGTGAGGCAATCGTGCCAAAAAGGCCTAGTGTTGGGAGTACTCAAGCCCAGCTCCCATTACACCACTGAAAAAATTTATGTAGGTGCCTTGTATAAGGTCCTGTGGAATCTAGGAAATATTTGCACATTCTGGACTGATTTGCATGTCTCCTAGAGAGATAGGAAGTATTTGCCAAAAGCGTACTGGATTTTCAGCCAAGAATAGTTGTGTTTAAATATTATTTTCATCTGTTTTATTTTTACAAGTGTTAAATCAAAAAAGAGGTTGCAAAACATATGGCGGTACCATATTCTGCAGACTTGGCAATAATATAATTTTATATAGAAGATTATTTTGAAAGTCAAAACCTGACTTTAGAACAAGCTTATATTTTACATTCTTGACAACAGAAGGGCATTGTAATTCCTGCCTGTAGACAGTCTTAATGCATGTTTTTAAAGTTGACGGTGATGCATCACTTTTTAAACTGACTTGTGTTTGATTTAGAATAAATGACTTGCAAGGGATATTTTCTCCAATTATCTCTTCTGCCTTCTGATCAGCCTGTACATGTATCACTTGCATATTATAGTGCCATTGCACAGCAATATGAGTCACACAATGTAGGAGGTATAAATCACGATTCATCACTTGAAAACAAGCACACTGCTGTGGGTGGCACAACAGCTGAGTATGTATCAACCAACAGTGAACTGTTTTTTGAGAAAATAAAACTTGTATACATAATAATAGCAGCAGTATAGTTTCAATGAAAAGACTTGCCAGGTTTTTAATTCAAATTAAGGATTTAAGTAACTAAATTTCAGCGATAAAGTTTATTAACGTCAGTAAATAGCTTAAGGCTCAAGAACGTTTTCTCTGTATCCTTTAGCTAGCATTAAACCTTAATCAACACCCACAGATATAATTACAATGCTGAAATTGCATATCATGGAAAGAATATAAAGGAATATCAGAGCTTGAGTGATGTAAATGGTCAATCAAATGGCAATTAATAGTTTTGACCAACCCAATCTGTTCTTGTTTGCAAAGAGGCCAATAATCTGGTGTCGTAGATTTAAACGTAATAATGAATGGATTAGTAGGAATTTAGATGAATTTTGGTGAGCTGCCTGCATTTGAACCTCTGCTATTAATGGTGGTTGATGTACATCTACAATGCAGTTGGGAAAAGAATTTCAGAAATTTGACCCAACAATAGTGAGGGAGTGGTGCCATAGTTCCAAGTCAGGACTATGGAAGGAAACTTCAAGGTGGCGGTATCCCCATACATTTGTGTACTTCCTCCTTCTATGCGGTAGAGACTGTGGGATTAAAAGGTGCTGTCAGTGGCCTCAGTGAGTTACTGTAATGCATATTGTAGGTGTTATGTACTTTAGCTGCTGCTACTGTGCATCAGTACTAAAGGGAGTGATTGGTGAAGATGGTGGATAGTGTGCCAGTCAACTGGGCTACTTTGATCAGGCTGGGGTCAAACTTCTTAAGTTGTTGGAGCTTCAATCATGGAGGCCAGTGGAAAATATTCCAAAACAATCCTGTCACGTACGTTATAGGTAGTTTTCAGGCTTTGAAGAGTAACAAGTGAGTGACTCAGCATAGATTTTCTAACCTCTGACTTGCTGTTGTAGCCACAGTATTTATATGGCTAGTTCAGTGTGGCAGGCAATCCAGTCAATGACATGCCGTAGGATGTTGATAGCAGAGATTTGGGAATGATAATGCAATCAGCATTCCCACTAATTTTCTGACCGGCACAGACCTCTGACCCTGTGCACATCAGCAATGTCTGGAACCAAAGTCAATGCTGCAATCAGCAGGCCAACACTGATAGCTATGCACAGAACATTGGTGTTTATAGGGAACATTTCATGCCATTAAAAGTCAAGCAGAGATGCTTTGATGTAACTTGCCACCTATCAGCTCAAGCCTTCATATTGTCCCGGTTTTGCTGCAATTGGACATGATACTTCAGTATTTGAGTAGTTCAGCAACATTTGCAACATTATGTAATCATCAGTGAATGACTGATCTCACTTCTGGCGTTAAGATGAAAGGAAGATCATTGATGCAACCATTGAAGATGGTTAGTTTAGTCCATTAGTCTTATTGAGCCATAAATTTTAGAGAAATGGATACATTGAGGTGTTGTGGTATCTGGCACATGCATGTTTTCCTTCCTTTACTGCGCCTTTAAGGATAATTATCAAGCAAATAAACTTTGGCAGCTTGAGAAGCTCCTACAATATAATATTTTTATTGCCTAAGACCCCTTTAAACTCATAACATTGAAGAAATCTGACATTCCACAAATATAACATTTAACTTCTGAGGACAATTGGTATTTATTGTACTAATGCTTCAAAAATACGTTGACAGTGAGACTAACAAAATAAGAATGGAGTTCATTGATTCACTACTTAGAGATTGCATTTTTGAGAAATGTCAGCACATTCAGAGGAATATTAGCAATGGTATTTTGGTTATTTGTGTTATACATCCTATTGCTGTCAGTTTTAGTGACGAATGATAGTGAACACTGTCACTGCTAAATCCAAGCTACTACTTTTACTGGTGGTTATTTTTTCCATAGTTCTAAAGTTTTTATTCACTTCTGCAAAACATGTTTGAGAACTTTATTTTAAAAATGACGAGTATTATAAAAAAGGCCATGATCAATGCTGTCTTGCTATTTGTACCCGGATTCTGATTCATGTCTCCCATGATTGAAGGGAGCTGGATTTTACCTGTCCACACGAAATAGGAATTGGAGTAGACTCTGCTGTTCAATAGGATCATGGCTAATCTGGCAATTTTCATGTCCACCTTCCTGTCCTCAACCTTTAATTCTCGTGCTGATCCCGTACACTCTATCTTTCTCAGCCTTAAACATGCACAAGACCTCTGCCCCACAGCTTTGTGTGGCAAGGAATTGCAAAACCTCAACCCTGTGAGAGAAGTAATTCTTCCTCACCTCAGTCTTAAATTTGCGCCCTTTAACTTTCAGGTTGTGCCCTTTGGTCATAGACTCACCTATGAAAGGAAACATTCAGCATTTACGTGTCAAGTCCCTAAAGAATCCTGTATGTTTCAAAGAGATCACCTCTCATTCTTCTAAATTCCATGAGTAGACCCTCAACTTGTTTAACCTTGCTCATCAGACAATCCCTCCATACCTAGTGAACTTTCTCTGAACTGCCTGCAATGAAATAATGTCTTCTTTAATTTAAGGGAACTAAACCTGTGCACGATACATCAGATGTGGTCTCATCGGCACATTGTATAGTTGCAGTAAGACTTCCCTACTCTCATATTCCAATCCCCTTGAAATAAGGCCAACATTCCATTAGCCTTGGGATTACCTGCTGCACCTGTGTTCTGGCTTTCTGGGTTCCCCGTCCCCCACAACTCACCCATCCCTTTGTGTTGCAGCTTTCTGCAATTTTCTCCATTTAAATAATTTTGTTCTCCCTTCCAAAATGAATAACTTAATATTTTCCTGCATATGCTCCATTTGCAAACTTTTTGCCCACTTACTTAACCTATTAATATCTCTCTGTAAACCTTTTGTATCTTTCTTGCAACCTGCTTTTCAATCTATTTTTGAGCTCTCTACAGATTTGGCTACGTTTTCTAAGTGACCTCTATTTACTTTGACTTTTCTCTTTCTCATTATATATTTAGAAAAGTTCTTCTTAGCAGTTTTATTCCTTGTTAGTTTGCCCTTGTGGTTTATTTTCTGTCTTTATTATCTTTTTAGTCCTCTTTTGCTGGGTCCTAAATTTATCCCAGTCTTTGCGGCTTTCACTGAATTTTGCAACCTTACATGCATTTTCTTCCAACTTAATACTCTCCTGAACTTCCTTGGTTAGCCATGGTTTGTATATCTCCCTCTGAGTATTTTTCCTTCTGACTGGGATGTGGTTTTACTGAGAATCATGAATTACATCCTTAATTGTTTGCCATGGTTTGCTTACAGTTACTCTTGATACTCTGTCTGCTCGGTTAGAAAATCTAATCTTATTTCATTGTAATTCCCTTCATTTAAGTTAAACATGGTTGTTTCTGACCTAAGTTTCTCATTCTCAAAACTGAATATTAAATTCGTCATGTTGTGATCACTACTTCCCAGGATCTTTTACTATGAGGCATTTATTAAACCTGCCTACCATATCCAAGATAGCCTGCATCCTGATTGGATCCATGAAATGTTGCTCCAGGAAAATACCCCTGATGAATTTATTGCCATAACTACCTTTTCCAATTTAATTAACCCAATCAATGCGAACATTCGAGTCACCCATAATTATTGCTCTATTCTTTTTATTATTAAGCTCTTATTATTTAGTGTCTATTCTTTCCTACAAAGTGGTTACTGTTTTTAGGGTCTGTACTCCTATCAATGCCTTCTTACCCTTGCTGTTTTTTTACCTCTGCCCAAATGGACTCTACATCATCTAAACATAGATAATTTCTCCCAATTATCTTCATTTCGATTCATATCAACAGTGCTACTATCTATCTTTGTTTTTTACCTCTCCTGTCTTTCCGAAAGGTCAAATACCTCCGAATATTAAGTTCCCGGTATTGATCTCCTCATAACTATGTTTCCGTAATAGCTATATGGGATCATGTCCATTTATCTTGATTTACATTGTCTGTTCATCTATCTTATTCTGAATGTTTTGTGCATTAAGATACAAAGCCAATTCCCAGCTAGTATGTGACTGGGCAGGCACAGTTACCTAGTATAGGTAAACAAATAATTAAAGATCAATTACCATTTTTAAAAGTTAGTTTAACCTCACCGTAATGCTGGCATAATAACATTGACCTGAGCAGGCAGGCATTAATGGATGACCCATTTTGCTTTCCTCCAGATGATGTTTTAAAAACGGTGGGAAAGAAAGGAGGACTTTCTTTGAGGGCCAGCCTTCATGCATTTTTAATCCACCCAAAACATAGTACTTCACTTCCTTTCTCCCCATCTATATTGCAAATTCCATCTCCCTCACATGCAGTTCCCCCTCCCTAATAGGTCCAATCTGTTCCTCCTGTGACGATGCAGCTCCTTTAGAAAGTTATGTTGTCCTCGGTTTTTTTCAAGAGGGGTAGTCAAGTCAGTGGTGCGGAAATGGCTAACAGACACTGCTGAAGTCAACAATCAGAGGAGGCCTTTAGATTTTTTTAAAAACAGTTGTACAATGAAAGGGGACAGTTTTCCAGTTCAGGTTTTTATTGCTAGATTGGTCTGTTTTCACAAGCAGTCAATAACTTGCTGGGGACCTAGAGAAGCAGCTACAGTGAAAAGTGATTGCATGCTTCAACAGAGGTCTTGCCTGAACTTCCTCTGTGAAATCTCTCCTGCCTTTAAGAACTTGTGTTTGAATTTACCTTTTGCCAAGGGGTGTGTTTTTGGGATGTTGCAAGAATTGGAACAGTTTTTGTTAAGTTGTGGTAGAATCGGTTGGGTTATCAAATAAGTT